>NC_091884.1:3270399-3402899 GCF_019399895.1 Cardiocondyla obscurior | reverse complement strand
GCGATCGCGCGCGCTGAAGGGTTCGTCGAATATGCTAGTCATTTTCGACCCCGATGGTTTTTCAAAGAGTTCCGCCCCGGCTCTCGCTTCGCGAGAGACGCAACCTCTTGGTTTTCGCACCGCGCCGACAACCGACGTCTCCCTCTCTCTCCACCATTGTGCCGTAGCCCCCGTAACAGGGGCGGCGGTCCGCGCGTGCTCGGACGCGCGGCCAGGCTGATCGAAGGGCCAAAACGAAGAAGACGCACATTGTTGTCTATTCCTTGATAGAGCGTACTTGGTGCGCGAAGGAACGATTACCCTGAACGGTGGATCACTTGGCTCGTGGGTCGATGAAGAACGCAGCTAATTGCGCGTCAACTTGTGAACTGCAGGACACATGAACATCGACATTTCGAACGCACATTGCGGTCCACGGATACAATTCCCGGACCACGCCTGGCTGAGGGTCGTTTTATCGAAGACAAACTGCTTGCGCGCGCCGTTTCGACGGCCGCGTACGAGCGATTCGTTGGACGTTCGCTTGATCGCGGCGGCCGGCAAGAGAGTTATACCCGCATCCACGAGAAAAGAGAAGAGAAGCGAGGAGTCGTCGATGACGCCTTCCCCGGGGTATCAGGCACACTACGCACGCTATCCACGCGGCGAGTTGCTGGATTCCATCAGGGTTTTACGAAGGCTCTCGCGCTCTCTGCGCGCGCTCTCTCTATACTCGCGGAACGGCGGCGTACTCTCGCGTCCCCGTTGGGCGTCGTCCGAAATAACGAGGTTTGAGGGTCGAACGAATGAACGACGACCGACCGAAAGATGCGATCGAGAATCGCAAAGAGACGCACGCACGCACACACGCACGGGAGGGAAGGACGTGCGCGGTGGTGATAAACGTGGCGAGCTCTTGCAAGGAGTTTATACGTTATACGTATATACGCGCCGAACGAAAAAGAGTAGATCTGCCTCTCGCGCGCCGCCGCCCGGAGTGAAACAAGCCGACAATTCGTTCGCGCTTGTACTCCCGGAAGGTGGCCTGTGTGCCGCTTGCGGCGCGCGCGGGATCCAAGGCTGATCCACGGAGAAGTAGTTCATAAGGAGCGCGGAGAACCGAGTTTGAGTTTTCCTCTCCTTCTTCGAATGAAGATCGGAGAGGAGAATAGAGGCCGCGAGATAATCGCGCGCCTCCTCGTTCTCCTTCTGCACAGAGCGCATATCGTCGCTTTACCGCCGCCAACGCAAAGGAAACTCGAGAGGAGGGATTTTAGAGATATATACGACGAAGCAAAGATACGAGAGAACCTGACCGTATTATAAGAGAGAGAGTGGTCGTCGCCGCTGCAGCTGCTGCCGGCCGCCGCCGCAGTCGCGTTGCCGACGCCACCACGACGCGCAAACCGGCCTCCGACGTTCGCGTCGGGCTGGCTGGCCAGTTGTCGTCGTGGTCGGTTGGTTGGCGCGCGCGGGCGCGCGGATCGCGGCGCGGTTGACGCAACGTCGACGAAAGACCACCACGCTCTCGCGGTTGTTCTCTCTGCCTCGTTCGTTTTCTCATTTTCCCTTCGTCTCTTCTTTCAAATATTTTGCGTGCACCGATCGCCCCCTGCGCAGCAAAAGTGTGTGCGAGGTGAGATCGCGCGCGGGTCGACCGCGCGTGTTCCCGAGTCCACGAAAGCGCTATGTATGGTAGCAGCTCTTGACCGGGGCACGCGGCGTAGTCTAACCAAGCGCTCGCGCGCGGCGTTTCGCCGCGTTGCGTTTCTCTTTTCTCTCGCGTCGTCGTCGTCGTCGTCTCGCCTTCTTCGTATTATATATATATAGTACAGCCTCACGACAATTTCTTTTGACGACCTCAGAGCAGGCGAGATCACCCGCTGAATTTAAGCATATTATTAAGCGGAGGAAAAGAAACTAACCAGGATTTCCTTAGTAGCGGCGAGCGAACAGGAAAGAGCCCAGCACCGAATCCCGCGGTTCCGCCGCAGGGAAATGTGGTGTTTGGGAGGGTCCGCTTATCCCGAGGTGCCGCGTCGCGTCCAAGTCCATCTTGAATGGGGCCACTTACCCGCAGAGGGTGCCAGGCCCGTAGCGACCGGTGCGCGTCTCGGGAGGATCTCTCCTTAGAGTCGGGTTGCTTGAGAGTGCAGCTCTAAGTGGGTGGTAAACTCCATCTAAGGCTAAATACGACCACGAGACCGATAGCGAACAAGTACCGTGAGGGAAAGTTGAAAAGAACTTTGAAGAGAGAGTTCAAGAGTACGTGAAACCGTTCAGGGGTAAACCTAAGAAACCCAAAAGATCGAACGGGGAGATTCATCGTCAGCGACGCTGGCTTCGCGTCGGTGGGCGATGCCCCGCGGGGCCTCACGGCTCGCGCGCGGGCACGCTGCCGCGCGCCGATGTCCGGCGTTTTCGTCGTCGTGCACTTCTCCCCTAGTAGAACGTCGCGACCCGCTGGGTGTCGGTCTACGGCCCGGGTGCGGTGTCTGACGCGTCGCCGGTAACACGGCACGCCGTCAAACCCTCGGTCGCCCGGCCGGCTGCCCGGCGGTACACGCAAGGTATCAGGCCGCAGCTCTCACACACGCGGGAGTGCGTCGAGGCCGTCGCAAGCGCGCGCCACGGTACACGGAGGCTTACGGACCTAGCGCCGTCACCGGTCCTGGCCCGCTGTTGGTCGTACGGTTAACCTTCGACAGGCCTGCAAACGTTCCCCGGGGCACTCTCGGGGACCGATACCGGTCGGCGACGCTACTGCTTTGGGTACTCTTAGGACCCGTCTTGAAACACGGACCAAGGAGTCTAACATGTACGCGAGTCATTGGGATCAGCGATACCTAAAGGCGTAATGAAAGTGAAGGTCGGCCCTGGTTGTCGACCGAGGGAGGATGGGCCGCGTCGCGATGCGGCTCCGCACTCCCGGGGCGTCTCGTTCTCATTGCGAGAAGAGGCGCACCCAGAGCGTACACGTTGGGACCCGAAAGATGGTGAACTATGCCTGGTCAGGACGAAGTCAGGGGAAACCCTGATGGAGGTCCGTAGCGATTCTGACGTGCAAATCGATCGTCGGAACTGGGTATAGGGGCGAAAGACTAATCGAACCATCTAGTAGCTGGTTCCCTCCGAAGTTTCCCTCAGGATAGCTGGCACTCGGCCGTTCCGCACGGAACGCGCGCGAGTCTCATCTGGTAAAGCGAATGATTAGAGGCCTTGGGGCCGAAACGACCTCAACCTATTCTCAAACTTTAAATGGGTGAGATCTCTGGCTTTCTTGAACTATGAAGCCACGAGCATCTCGGATCAGAGTGCCAAGTGGGCCATTTTTGGTAAGCAGAACTGGCGCTGTGGGATGAACCAAACGCAGAGTTAAGGCGCCCAACTCGACGCTCATGGGACACCATGAAAGGCGTTGGTTGCTTAAGACAGCAGGACGGTGGCCATGGAAGTCGGAATCCGCTAAGGAGTGTGTAACAACTCACCTGCCGAAGCAACTAGCCCTGAAAATGGATGGCGCTGAAGCGTCGAGCCTATACTCTGCCGTCAGCGGCAAGTGGGGCGGCCGTGGGCAGGGCGTGGGTAACTCCTCGCCCGGAGCTTACAGGCCGCCACGAAGCCCTGACGAGTAGGAGGGTCGCGACGGTGTGCGCAGAAGGGTCTGGGCGCGAGCCTGCCTGGAGCCGCCGTCGGTGCAGATCTTGGTGGTAGTAGCAAATACTCCAGCGAGGCCCTGGAGGACTGACGTGGAGAAGGGTTTCGTGTGAACAGCCGTTGCACACGAGTCAGTCGATCCTAAGCCCTAGGAGAAATCCTATGTCAATGACGGCGTACGATACTCTCGTTGTCGCAGAAAAGTCTCGCGCACACAAAGCGCGCGCGCACACGCAGTGTGCCGTCGCGCGCGGTGAGTGAACTTTTGACACACGCCCGTCGGGCGAAAGGGAATCCGGTTCCTATTCCGGAACCCGGCAGCGGAACCGCATACAATTCGGGCCCTCGTAAGAGTGTTCGTCGGGGTAACCCAAAATGACCTGGAGACGCCGTCGGGAGATCCGGGAAGAGTTTTTTTTTCTGTATAAGCGTTCGAGTTCCCTGGAAACCTCTAGCAGGGAGATAGGGTTTGGAACGCGAAGAGCACCGTTGCGGCGGTGTCCGGATCTTCCCCTCGGACCTTGAAAATCCAGGAGAGGGCCACGTGGAGGTGTCGCGCCGGTTCGTACCCATATCCGCAGCAGGTCTCCAAGGTAAAGAGCCTCTAGTCGATAGACTAATGTAGGTAAGGGAAGTCGGCAAATTGGATCCGTAACTTCGGAATAAGGATTGGCTCTGAGGAGCGGGGCGTGTCGGGCTTGGTCGGGAAGCGGGTCTGGCTGACGTGCCGGGCCTGGGCGAGGTGAACTATCGGCGTTCTCGCGCCGGTTCAGGGATCCGAGCTCGGTCCGTGCCTTGGCTCCCGCGGATCTTCCTTGCTGCGAGGCTTCCGTGGCGGCGCGAGCCGTCGTGGTCGTCCTCTTCGGCCGCCATTCAACGCTCAGCTCAGAACTGGCACGGACTAGGGGAATCCGACTGTCTAATTAAAACAAAGCATTGCGATGGGCCTCGCGGGTGTTGACGCAATGTGATTTCTGCCCAGTGCTCTGAATGTCAACGTGAAGAAATTCAAGCAAGCGCGGGTAAACGTCGCAGGATCTGTAACTATGACCGTTTACCTTTAAACGGGCGAATGGATCTGTCCAATCCAGTGTTCGGGTAACAGATGACCGCGCCGTAGCGTCAATCTTGGTAGGGACGTGGAACTCCCGACCGGCGACCCATTCTGCGTGACAAGATCTTGTGAAGTGCAGAAAAGCGGTAGCTAGTGTGCACGCGAAGCCGACCCACGGACTGTACCCATCTTATAGGATGAAACTACAGCGGGTATGGCAGATTCGTGGAGCCCCACCGGGAGGCATGGTGCCCAGTCATCTGGTGTCGGACTCGCAGGGAAGCTGTAATGCCCGGCACATTAGGGATCTCGACCTCGTCATGTGGACCATTCTTAGATCGGGGGACCTGTAACAACTGGTGCAACGAAAGCGGCCACGGCTGCTTTATGATAGCCTTGCCACCTGGGGCAATATATCCGCGTGCATGAAATAACAATGCCGGCGGGAATTCGTGCCCCTACGTATGACGGGAAGATTGTCCCTATACGTAATCTTCGGTATGGCTCTCAGTGGAAATGCCAGGTTCCGACTGATCCTAGCTATGAAGGGGGAGTAATCGCGATGGAACCGTGCCGACATCCTGGGCGGGCCAGTTACCACCGTAGACCGGTGGCGGTCGCAACTATGACTCTTAGTAGCCAAATGCCTCGTCATCTAATTAGTGACGCGCATGAATGGATTAACGAGATTCCCACTGTCCCTATCTACTGGGAGGGACCGCTATCTCTTCTAGGACGTCACTGGACGCCCTCTGGTTTGATCTCGCGTTAGTGCCGGGCCTATCCCGGTGCCCGCACATTAAACCGACGACCCAGCTTTGGCAGGGATAGACTGAGAGTAACAGGTCTCTCGATTTATCCTGAGCCAGCGTTTGTAGATGCTCGAGTCCTTCGGGGAAACTCGACAGCGTTTATACCACAAGCAGGCCGAGGGCAGCCAAAAAGGAATGAGGCAGGCATGTGTCTCTGGCTGTTCGAGGAATTCCCCTTGTGAAGAAGCTGCGTCGGCGTCCTAGCTTTACGAAGTCTAGGCGTCGGGCTGGGCCACCGTCGTCTGGAATCTGCAATTCCTAGCACTTGGGAACAGGTGCGTTGTGCAAACGCGAGTGATGCAGTGGGTTGATAGTGGGTCTTTGCGTTAGTGGTCGGGACGTGATGCGATTATATAGCCTCTCACGTTCAAGTCATAGCTCTGCCTCCTCGTGGCACTCCCGGGCAACGCTTTTGCGGCAAAACGGGCTATGGCGAACTTTCTTCCCTATCCAATATCCTATCCTAGTGTTGCTTGGTTGGCGCGGATTGTGTGTGGAATGCCTCGCTTGCGGGGCCTCTGCGCGCTTTCTGTGCCTTCTGGGCTGCACTTCTCTTTTTCCCCTTTTATCCACTTTCTTCTGGGCGGCCCATCTCTCTTTCGATCTCTCCTCCTTTCGTTTGCGGAAGGCTGAGGGACAGGGGCTGCTGCACGAGCTTCCCGGGCCCGGCGCTTCACAATGTGAGGTGACGGAACTGGGAGCTTTTAATCTTTTCTTTTACTTTTCAGGTTTTCTCGGGGAATATCCCCACCAACTATTATGGACGGCACAACCAGCAGATATAATCTGCGCAGCTCTCGGATGGCTGCGCACCGGCACGGGGGTCCCTTCGTTGCGCCGTCATCGTTGGTTGGTGGGTCGGCCCCCCGGGTCGTCATCCAGCGACGCCCACCACCCCCGCCTCACATGCACCGGGTGCGAGGACTTCGGGGACTGCTTCCGCGAAGAATCTCTCGGTCTCGGGTCAGGGTCTCTCACCAGATTGATATTTTAGGTGTCTTGACACAGGTTAGTCATAAAGGTGGTTATTTTAGGCAGTCAGATAGCAGATTAGTTAGCGCATAGAAGCAGGTAGGGCCCCACGTAGATTTAGGGAAAGGTCGGACTTCAGATACCTCAATTCTTCAAAATTGGGACTTGAGTGGGAACGATAGTGCTCCTGCGTCCTCTGCAATTTCTTTTTCCACGGGAGTTAGGGTGCTACAGTTGAACATGCGTCGTTCAACTGTAGTGACGGGTGAGGTGCGTCAGCTCGTTGCCGAAAAGCGACTTGACGTCCTGTTATTGCAGGAACCATACGTCAGGAAGCAGGGCAAGGGTCACACCTTCTATGGATTAGGTTCTGGGATGAAAGTCGCTGCTGTACGAACACATCGCCCGTGGGCGGCAGTAGCAGTCTGCAATCCCAATTTTGATTTTCTCTTTGTTTCGCAGCTTAGCACTTCTCATTGTGTTTGCGCAGAGCTGCGGACCCCCAGCTTTTCGTTCTACGTCGTGTCGTGCTATTTTCAGTACCGTGACGAGATTGAGAAGCACCTCAGACACCTCGAGATGGTGTTTCATTCTCTGAGGGGGGAGAGGGTTTTAGTTGCGGTAGATGCCAATGCCCGCTCATCGCTCTGGGGTCCCCAGCAGACAGATGAAAGAGGTGCCAGATTTGAGGACCTTATCAGGGCGTTTGGCTTAAATGTTGTGAATCGCGTTGGACAGCCGCCCACTTATTGGACGCCAAGGGGTTCGTCATACATCGACGTGACTCTGGCTTCGCCATCCATGTCCCGATTCATCAGGGAATGGAAAGTTAGATGCGGTTGGACGACTAGTGATCACAATGCCGTAGACATCGGTTTGGGGATGCCGAAAAAGTCGGGCGGGGATCGGTGTGTCGCGAACTCTCGGTTCGATGTACGTCGGGCTGACTGGGAGCGATTCGCCGGGAGCCTGACAGACCTTTCTAGGTCGAAACTCGGGGTCCTTGAGCTGGTGTCGGCGGAAGATGTGGAAACGATGGCAGAAACGCTTGAGGGCGTCCTTTTGGAGGCCTGCACAGCGGCAATGCCACGTAGACGTGTACATAAGAAGTCCAACCCGTGGTGGACAAAAAGGTTGACAATCATCAAAAAGTCAGTGTATCGGCTTCGTCGTGACTTTCAAAATGAAAGCGATGTTTTGTTACGTTGCGCCAAAAAGGAAAAATACCGCTCTTCTTTGCGGAAGTATTCTAGAGAAGTTAGGGAAGCTAAACTTTCAAGTTGGCGTAAATTTGTCACGAAAACCGGAAACAGAGAACCTTGGGGTTTTGTTTACCGGCATCAGGCCGATAAGTGTAGGACGGACGATGTAATTAGTTCACTTAGACAAGGCGAATGCTCCACCATGACTTTGGAGGAGACAGCCGGATGTCTTTTAGATGTCCACATTCCGGACGACCGGGTTATAGATGACACGCCGATGCAGCGTGAGATTCGCGAACGTGCAGTTCAGGCACCGGATTCGGCTGATGCCTCTTCGTTTACTGCGATGGAGGTGGCCTCGACGATTAGGACTTTCAAAAATAATAAGGCCCCAGGACCGGACCTGGTGGAGGTTAGAGTGCTTAAAGAAGCCTATAAGATTATTCCCGGTCAGATAGTTAGATTAATGAACGGATGCCTTCAGTGGGGCGTCTTCCCTGCGGTCTGGAAGAGGGGCTTGTTAAGAGTACTTCTGAAAGATGGCGGGAAGGATGAAAAGGATCCGAAGTCTTATAGACCGATTTGTCTCCTCTCCGTTATAGGTAAACTTTTCGAGAAACTTCTTAAATTGCGCCTCATGGACACGTCATTGGCCCCGGATGGGGTCTCTGACCGGCAGTTTGGGTTTACGCCTGGGCGGTCGGCGGAGGGCGCTGTCGTGGAGCTGCGTCGAATGGTCGCTGCCTCTGAGAGGAGGTACGCCGTCGCGCTGCTCTTCGATATTTCGGGAGCCTTTGATAATGTCTGGTGGCCCCTTGTATTAGATAGTTTAAGAAATAGGAACTGTCCTCGAAATGTCTTTGGGGTGCTGAAAAGTTACTTCAGTGACAGAAGAGTGACTATCGCGGGTAGGAATTTTGAGGTGTCTAAGCGACCCACTAGAGGCTGCCCGCAGGGATCTGTTCTTGGTCCGACCTGCTGGAACCTCATGTTTGATAATCTTTTAAGATTGTTAGAGTCATCGATAGGGAAGCAGTTTATTGCCTATGCGGACGATCTTCTAGTCCTGGTCGAGGGCAACTCTAGAGTAGAATTGGAGAAAAATGGCCAGCGAGTCACGAACGAGATTGTGGCCTGGTGTAGATCCGCAAAATTAGAGTTATCGGCACGGAAGACTGAGGCCGTTTTCCTCAAGTCGGCTGAAATAACTAGAGCACCGATAGGTAGACGGGGAGGAACGCGTCCGGATCGGAAAAGAAAAACCACGAGGAAGATCGCGCGATTCGATAGTAGGCCGCCGATTATTAGGTTAGGTAATAATAAAATTAATTTTAAGAATTCGGTTAGGTATCTTGGTGTTCATTTTGATAGGGGATTGAGAGTCGGCTCTCATTGCGATTATATTAGCGAATCGGCCGGGTCGCTTATGTCAAATTTAGGTAGAGTCGCGAAAGCCAATTGGGGGCTCCGATTTAGGACCCTCTCCATCATCTACAGGGGTGCGTTCCTGCCAAAGGTGTTGTACGCAGCAGCCGGTTGGGCGGACCTCTGTACGGAGAGGGATATTAGAAAGCTCCGGGCGGTGCAACGCCGAGCACTTATTAGTGTTACTGGAGCTTATCGTACAGCTTCCTGGGAGTCGCTTTGCGTCGTGGCCGGTGCTTTCCCCATCGACCTGCGACTGCGGGTGCACCGGGCAGTGTACGATAGGTAGGGACACCAAGATAGGTGACTTGGAAATTCCCGCAAGCCTTCAAAATGCGGACAGAGAAATAGAGGCAGAGGCATTAAATATGTGGCAGACCAGATGGTCTTCTTCTGGTAAAGGTCGCAATACCAATGCCTTCTTTAAGAATGTTCGGGAGAGAATGCAAGCCAAATGGTTAAACATCGACCACTGGAGCACTCAAGTTCTCACTGGGCATGGCAACTTCGGAGAACGTCTCGCTTCTCTGAATCTTGCCGAAACCGAGATGTGTGTGTGTGGTAAAGGGGTGGATTCGGTGGAGCACTTTCTGCTTTACTGTTCCCTCTTTGATGCGCAACGAGTTCCTTTGCGTGACGTTGTTCCGGTGGATAAGTGGAAATGGCCAGAGGCAGCTGCATACTTCGCATTGTCTCAGGAGGCTTTTTCTGTTTTTGCCGGTTTTTGTAGGGAAACTCTCTGGCTGAAAAGCTTTGAGAAATAATTTTCTAAATATGTTAGGTTAGCTTCAAAAGAGCCACCAACTGGAGGATTGTCGGAGTCTTTTGGCATGGAGATGACAGCCTCACAACCATCGTGGGATACTGCCGTCTCCCGGTGGTCTCAGGATAAAAGGTTGAACGAGTCAGCTGGGCTGGCCGTTTCATTAGAGGGATATTAGGTAGGGTTTTAACCTATAACCTATAACCAATGGTCTCTTGGCCATTTCCTAACCTTTACCTTTCCTTTATCCCAAACAGGGTCAGAGCGAGTACCAGGCTTGGTGCTGATGGACAGGCCTCCCGTGGTTCCCGTGGACACGATTTGGTGCAGTAAGCGCGGTGTTTTCACTGCGTGAGTGGGTGGGAATAGGGTGCCGATTGTGGCAAGCTGCACAAGTTGTGACCAAACTGTTCATTTCCGTGATAGCCCACGGACGCTGCTGGATTTTTCCATCGCCCGGCTCGGGGCCGGTTTCGATAGATGGTGGATGTGAAGTTGTATGCCCATAGTAGCCAAATGCCTCGTCATCTAATTAGTGACGCGCATGAATGGATTAACGAGATTCCCACTGTCCCTATCTACTGGGAGGGACCGCTATCTCTTCTAGGACGTCACTGGACGCCCTCTGGTTTGATCTCGCGTTAGTGCCGGGACTATCCCGGTGCCCGCACATTAAACCGACGACCCAGCTTTGGCAGGGATAGACTGAGAGTAACAGGTCTCTCGATTTATCCTGAGCCAGCGTTTGTAGATGCTCGAGTCCTTCGGGGAAACTCGACAGCGTTTATACCACAAGCAGGCCGAGGGCAGCCAAAAAGGAATGAGGCAGGCATGTGTCTCTGGCTGTTCGAGGAATTCCCCTTGTGAAGAAGCTGCGTCGGCGTCCTAGCTTTACGAAGTCTAGGCGTCGGGCTGGGCCACCGTCGTCTGGAATCTGCAATTCCTAGCACTTGGGAACAGGTGCGTTGTGCAAACGCGAGTGATGCAGTGGGTTGATAGTGGGTCTTTGCGTTAGTGGTCGGGACGTGATGCGATTATATAGCCTCTCACGTTCAAGTCATAGCTCTGCCTCCTCGTGGCACTCCCGGGCAACGCTTTTGCGGCAAAACGGGCTATGGCGAACTTTCTTCCCTATCCAATATCCTATCCTAGTGTTGCTTGGTTGGCGCGGATTGTGTGTGGAATGCCTCGCTTGCGGGGCCTCTGCGCGCTTTCTGTGCCTTCTGGGCTGCACTTCTCTTTTTCCCCTTTTATCCACTTTCTTCTGGGCGGCCCATCTCTCTTTCGATCTCTCCTCCTTTCGTTTGCGGAAGGCTGAGGGACAGGGGCTGCTGCACGAGCTTCCCGGGCCCGGCGCTTCACAATGTGAGGTGACGGAACTGGGAGCTTTTAATCTTTTCTTTTACTTTTCAGGTTTTCTCGGGGAATATCCCCACCAACTATTATGGACGGCACAACCAGCAGATATAATCTGCGCAGCTCTCGGATGGCTGCGCACCGGCACGGGGGGGGTCCCTTCGTTGCGCCGTCATCGTTGGTTGGTGGGTCGGCCCCCCCCGGGTCGTCATCCAGCGACGCCCACCACCCCCGCCTCACATGCACCGCGGGTGCGAGGACTTCGGGGACTGCTTCCGCGAAGAATTTAATCTCGGGTATCGGTCTTCGTACCGTCAGGGTGACTCTCACCAGATGTGATAGGGTTAATATTTTAGGTAGGTCAATGACACAGGTTAGTCATTACGTAGGTAGGAAGTCTTCACCGGTAATCTTCAATCGGGTGGACAGTCAGATAGCAGATTCCGCGAGCCTCGCGAGCGTCATAGCAAAGCAGGTAGGGCCCCACGTAGATTTAGGGAAAGGTCGGACTTCAGATACCTCAATTCTTCAAAATTGGGACTTGAGTGGGAACGATAGTGCTCCTGCGTCCTCTGCAATTTCTTTTTCCACGGAGTTAGGTGCTACAGTTGAACATGCGTCGTTCAACTGTAGTGACGGGTGAGGTGCGTCAGCTCGTTGCCGAAAAGCGACTTGACGTCCTGTTATTGCAGGAACCATACGTCAGGAAGCAGGGCAAGGGTCACACCTTCTATGGATTAGGTTCTGGGATGAAAGTCGCTGCTGTACGAACACATCGCCCGTGGGCGGCAGTAGCAGTCTGCAATCCCAATTTTGATTTTCTCTTTGTTTCGCAGCTTAGCACTTCTCATTGTGTTTGCGCAGAGCTGCGGACCCCCAGCTTTTCGTTCTACGTCGTGTCGTGCTATTTTCAGTACCGTGACGAGATTGAGAAGCACCTCAGACACCTCGAGATGGTGTTTCATTCTCTGAGGGGGGAGAGGGTTTTAGTTGCGGTAGATGCCAATGCCCGCTCATCGCTCTGGGGTCCCCAGCAGACAGATGAAAGAGGTGCCAGATTTGAGGACCTTATCAGGGCGTTTGGCTTAAATGTTGTGAATCGCGTTGGACAGCCGCCCACTTATTGGACGCCAAGGGGTTCGTCATACATCGACGTGACTCTGGCTTCGCCATCCATGTCCCGATTCATCAGGGAATGGAAAGTTAGATGCGGTTGGACGACTAGTGATCACAATGCCGTAGACATCGGTTTGGGGATGCCGAAAAAGTCGGGCGGGGATCGGTGTGTCGCGAACTCTCGGTTCGATGTACGTCGGGCTGACTGGGAGCGATTCGCCGGGAGCCTGACAGACCTTTCTAGGTCGAAACTCGGGGTCCTTGAGCTGGTGTCGGCGGAAGATGTGGAAACGATGGCAGAAACGCTTGAGGGCGTCCTTTTGGAGGCCTGCACAGCGGCAATGCCACGTAGACGTGTACATAAGAAGTCCAACCCGTGGTGGACAAAAAGGTTGACAATCATCAAAAAGTCAGTGTATCGGCTTCGTCGTGACTTTCAAAATGAAAGCGATGTTTTGTTACGTTGCGCCAAAAAGGAAAAATACCGCTCTTCTTTGCGGAAGTATTCTAGAGAAGTTAGGGAAGCTAAACTTTCAAGTTGGCGTAAATTTGTCACGAAAACCGGAAACAGAGAACCTTGGGGTTTTGTTTACCGGCATCAGGCCGATAAGTGTAGGACGGACGATGTAATTAGTTCACTTAGACAAGGCGAATGCTCCACCATGACTTTGGAGGAGACAGCCGGATGTCTTTTAGATGTCCACATTCCGGACGACCGGGTTATAGATGACACGCCGATGCAGCGTGAGATTCGCGAACGTGCAGTTCAGGCACCGGATTCGGCTGATGCCTCTTCGTTTACTGCGATGGAGGTGGCCTCGACGATTAGGACTTTCAAAAATAATAAGGCCCCAGGACCGGACCTGGTGGAGGTTAGAGTGCTTAAAGAAGCCTATAAGATTATTCCCGGTCAGATAGTTAGATTAATGAACGGATGCCTTCAGTGGGGCGTCTTCCCTGCGGTCTGGAAGAGGGGCTTGTTAAGAGTACTTCTGAAAGATGGCGGGAAGGATGAAAAGGATCCGAAGTCTTATAGACCGATTTGTCTCCTCTCCGTTATAGGTAAACTTTTCGAGAAACTTCTTAAATTGCGCCTCATGGACACGTCATTGGCCCCGGATGGGGTCTCTGACCGGCAGTTTGGGTTTACGCCTGGGCGGTCGGCGGAGGGCGCTGTCGTGGAGCTGCGTCGAATGGTCGCTGCCTCTGAGAGGAGGTACGCCGTCGCGCTGCTCTTCGATATTTCGGGAGCCTTTGATAATGTCTGGTGGCCCCTTGTATTAGATAGTTTAAGAAATAGGAACTGTCCTCGAAATGTCTTTGGGGTGCTGAAAAGTTACTTCAGTGACAGAAGAGTGACTATCGCGGGTAGGAATTTTGAGGTGTCTAAGCGACCCACTAGAGGCTGCCCGCAGGGATCTGTTCTTGGTCCGACCTGCTGGAACCTCATGTTTGATAATCTTTTAAGATTGTTAGAGTCATCGATAGGGAAGCAGTTTATTGCCTATGCGGACGATCTTCTAGTCCTGGTCGAGGGCAACTCTAGAGTAGAATTGGAGAAAAATGGCCAGCGAGTCACGAACGAGATTGTGGCCTGGTGTAGATCCGCAAAATTAGAGTTATCGGCACGGAAGACTGAGGCCGTTTTCCTCAAGTCGGCTGAAATAACTAGAGCACCGATAGGTAGACGGGGAGGAACGCGTCCGGATCGGAAAAGAAAAACCACGAGGAAGATCGCGCGATTCGATAGTAGGCCGCCGATTATTAGGTTAGGTAATAATAAAATTAATTTTAAGAATTCGGTTAGGTATCTTGGTGTTCATTTTGATAGGGGATTGAGAGTCGGCTCTCATTGCGATTATATTAGCGAATCGGCCGGGTCGCTTATGTCAAATTTAGGTAGAGTCGCGAAAGCCAATTGGGGGCTCCGATTTAGGACCCTCTCCATCATCTACAGGGGTGCGTTCCTGCCAAAGGTGTTGTACGCAGCAGCCGGTTGGGCGGACCTCTGTACGGAGAGGGATATTAGAAAGCTCCGGGCGGTGCAACGCCGAGCACTTATTAGTGTTACTGGAGCTTATCGTACAGCTTCCTGGGAGTCGCTTTGCGTCGTGGCCGGTGCTTTCCCCATCGACCTGCGACTGCGGGTGCACCGGGCAGTGTACGATAGTAAGGTAAATAGGGACACCAAGATAGGTGACTTGGAAATTCCCGCAAGCCTTCAAAATGCGGACAGAGAAATAGAGGCAGAGGCATTAAATATGTGGCAGACCAGATGGTCTTCTTCTGGTAAAGGTCGCAATACCAATGCCTTCTTTAAGAATGTTCGGGAGAGAATGCAAGCCAAATGGTTAAACATCGACCACTGGAGCACTCAAGTTCTCACTGGGCATGGCAACTTCGGAGAACGTCTCGCTTCTCTGAATCTTGCCGAAACCGAGATGTGTGTGTGTGGTAAAGGGGTGGATTCGGTGGAGCACTTTCTGCTTTACTGTTCCCTCTTTGATGCGCAACGAGTTCCTTTGCGTGACGTTGTTCCGGTGGATAAGTGGAAATGGCCAGAGGCAGCTGCATACTTCGCATTGTCTCAGGAGGCTTTTTCTGTTTTTGCCGGTTTTTGTAGGGAAACTCTCTGGCTGAAAAGCTTTGAGAAATAATTTTCTAAATATGTTAGGTTAGCTTCAAAAGAGCCACCAACTGGAGGATTGTCGGAGTCTTTTGGCATGGAGATGACAGCCTCACAACCATCGTGGGATACTGCCGTCTCCCGGTGGTCTCAGGATAAAAGGTTGAACGAGTCAGCTGGGCTGGCCGTTTCATTAGAGGGATATTAGGTAGGGTTTTAACCTATAACCTATAACCAATGGTCTCTTGGCCATTTCCTAACCTTTACCTTTCCTTTATCCCAAACAGGGTCAGAGCGAGTACCAGGCTTGGTGCTGATGGACAGGCCTCCCCGTGGTTCCCCGTGGACACGATTTGGTGCAGTAAGCGCGGTGTTTTCACTGCGTGAGTGGGTGGGAATAGGGTGCCGATTGTGGCAAGCTGCACAAGTTGTGACCAAACTGTTCATTTCCGTGATAGCCCACGGACGCTGCTGGATTTTTCCATCGCCCGGCTCGGGGCCGGTTTCGATAGATGGTGGATGTGAAGTTGCGTATGCCCTAGTGGCGAGGTCGCACGAGACGCCGTCTTCGGATGGCGCCTCTCACATTAAATGTCCCTATCTACTGGGAGGGACCGCTATCTCTTCTAGGACGTCACTGGACGCCCTCTGGTTTGATCTCGCGTTAGTGCCGGGACTATCCCGGTGCCCGCACATTAAACCGACGACCCAGCTTTGGCAGGGATAGACTGAGAGTAACAGGTCTCTCGATTTATCCTGAGCCAGCGTTTGTAGATGCTCGAGTCCTTCGGGGAAACTCGACAGCGTTTATACCACAAGCAGGCCGAGGGCAGCCAAAAAGGAATGAGGCAGGCATGTGTCTCTGGCTGTTCGAGGAATTCCCCTTGTGAAGAAGCTGCGTCGGCGTCCTAGCTTTACGAAGTCTAGGCGTCGGGCTGGGCCACCGTCGTCTGGAATCTGCAATTCCTAGCACTTGGGAACAGGTGCGTTGTGCAAACGCGAGTGATGCAGTGGGTTGATAGTGGGTCTTTGCGTTAGTGGTCGGGACGTGATGCGATTATATAGCCTCTCACGTTCAAGTCATAGCTCTGCCTCCTCGTGGCACTCCCGGGCAACGCTTTTGCGGCAAAACGGGCTATGGCGAACTTTCTTCCCTATCCAATATCCTATCCTAGTGTTGCTTGGTTGGCGCGGATTGTGTGTGGAATGCCTCGCTTGCGGGGCCTCTGCGCGCTTTCTGTGCCTTCTGGGCTGCACTTCTCTTTTTCCCCTTTTATCCACTTTCTTCTGGGCGGCCCATCTCTCTTTCGATCTCTCCTCCTTTCGTTTGCGGAAGGCTGAGGGACAGGGGCTGCTGCACGAGCTTCCCGGGCCCGGCGCTTCACAATGTGAGGTGACGGAACTGGGAGCTTTTAATCTTTTCTTTTACTTTTCAGGTTTTCTCGGGGAATATCCCCACCAACTATTATGGACGGCACAACCAGCAGATATAATCTGCGCAGCTCTCGGATGGCTGCGCACCGGCACGGGGGGGGTCCCTTCGTTGCGCCGTCATCGTTGGTTGGTGGGTCGGCCCCCCCCGGGTCGTCATCCAGCGACGCCCACCACCCCCGCCTCACATGCACCGCGGGTGCGAGGACTTCGGGGACTGCTTCCGCGAAGAATTTAATCTCGGGTATCGGTCTTCGTACCGTCAGGGTGACTCTCACCAGATGTGATAGGGTTAATATTTTAGGTAGGTCAATGACACAGGTTAGTCATTACGTAGGTAGGAAGTCTTCACCGGTAATCTTCAATCGGGTGGACAGTCAGATAGCAGATTCCGCGAGCCTCGCGAGCGTCATAGCAAAGCAGGTAGGGCCCCACGTAGATTTAGGGAAAGGTCGGACTTCAGATACCTCAATTCTTCAAAATTGGGACTTGAGTGGGAACGATAGTGCTCCTGCGTCCTCTGCAATTTCTTTTTCCACGGGAGTTAGGGTGCTACAGTTGAACATGCGTCGTTCAACTGTAGTGACGGGTGAGGTGCGTCAGCTCGTTGCCGAAAAGCGACTTGACGTCCTGTTATTGCAGGAACCATACGTCAGGAAGCAGGGCAAGGGTCACACCTTCTATGGATTAGGTTCTGGGATGAAAGTCGCTGCTGTACGAACACATCGCCCGTGGGCGGCAGTAGCAGTCTGCAATCCCAATTTTGATTTTCTCTTTGTTTCGCAGCTTAGCACTTCTCATTGTGTTTGCGCAGAGCTGCGGACCCCCAGCTTTTCGTTCTACGTCGTGTCGTGCTATTTTCAGTACCGTGACGAGATTGAGAAGCACCTCAGACACCTCGAGATGGTGTTTCATTCTCTGAGGGGGGAGAGGGTTTTAGTTGCGGTAGATGCCAATGCCCGCTCATCGCTCTGGGGTCCCCAGCAGACAGATGAAAGAGGTGCCAGATTTGAGGACCTTATCAGGGCGTTTGGCTTAAATGTTGTGAATCGCGTTGGACAGCCGCCCACTTATTGGACGCCAAGGGGTTCGTCATACATCGACGTGACTCTGGCTTCGCCATCCATGTCCCGATTCATCAGGGAATGGAAAGTTAGATGCGGTTGGACGACTAGTGATCACAATGCCGTAGACATCGGTTTGGGGATGCCGAAAAAGTCGGGCGGGGATCGGTGTGTCGCGAACTCTCGGTTCGATGTACGTCGGGCTGACTGGGAGCGATTCGCCGGGAGCCTGACAGACCTTTCTAGGTCGAAACTCGGGGTCCTTGAGCTGGTGTCGGCGGAAGATGTGGAAACGATGGCAGAAACGCTTGAGGGCGTCCTTTTGGAGGCCTGCACAGCGGCAATGCCACGTAGACGTGTACATAAGAAGTCCAACCCGTGGTGGACAAAAAGGTTGACAATCATCAAAAAGTCAGTGTATCGGCTTCGTCGTGACTTTCAAAATGAAAGCGATGTTTTGTTACGTTGCGCCAAAAAGGAAAAATACCGCTCTTCTTTGCGGAAGTATTCTAGAGAAGTTAGGGAAGCTAAACTTTCAAGTTGGCGTAAATTTGTCACGAAAACCGGAAACAGAGAACCTTGGGGTTTTGTTTACCGGCATCAGGCCGATAAGTGTAGGACGGACGATGTAATTAGTTCACTTAGACAAGGCGAATGCTCCACCATGACTTTGGAGGAGACAGCCGGATGTCTTTTAGATGTCCACATTCCGGACGACCGGGTTATAGATGACACGCCGATGCAGCGTGAGATTCGCGAACGTGCAGTTCAGGCACCGGATTCGGCTGATGCCTCTTCGTTTACTGCGATGGAGGTGGCCTCGACGATTAGGACTTTCAAAAATAATAAGGCCCCAGGACCGGACCTGGTGGAGGTTAGAGTGCTTAAAGAAGCCTATAAGATTATTCCCGGTCAGATAGTTAGATTAATGAACGGATGCCTTCAGTGGGGCGTCTTCCCTGCGGTCTGGAAGAGGGGCTTGTTAAGAGTACTTCTGAAAGATGGCGGGAAGGATGAAAAGGATCCGAAGTCTTATAGACCGATTTGTCTCCTCTCCGTTATAGGTAAACTTTTCGAGAAACTTCTTAAATTGCGCCTCATGGACACGTCATTGGCCCCGGATGGGGTCTCTGACCGGCAGTTTGGGTTTACGCCTGGGCGGTCGGCGGAGGGCGCTGTCGTGGAGCTGCGTCGAATGGTCGCTGCCTCTGAGAGGAGGTACGCCGTCGCGCTGCTCTTCGATATTTCGGGAGCCTTTGATAATGTCTGGTGGCCCCTTGTATTAGATAGTTTAAGAAATAGGAACTGTCCTCGAAATGTCTTTGGGGTGCTGAAAAGTTACTTCAGTGACAGAAGAGTGACTATCGCGGGTAGGAATTTTGAGGTGTCTAAGCGACCCACTAGAGGCTGCCCGCAGGGATCTGTTCTTGGTCCGACCTGCTGGAACCTCATGTTTGATAATCTTTTAAGATTGTTAGAGTCATCGATAGGGAAGCAGTTTATTGCCTATGCGGACGATCTTCTAGTCCTGGTCGAGGGCAACTCTAGAGTAGAATTGGAGAAAAATGGCCAGCGAGTCACGAACGAGATTGTGGCCTGGTGTAGATCCGCAAAATTAGAGTTATCGGCACGGAAGACTGAGGCCGTTTTCCTCAAGTCGGCTGAAATAACTAGAGCACCGATAGGTAGACGGGGAGGAACGCGTCCGGATCGGAAAAGAAAAACCACGAGGAAGATCGCGCGATTCGATAGTAGGCCGCCGATTATTAGGTTAGGTAATAATAAAATTAATTTTAAGAATTCGGTTAGGTATCTTGGTGTTCATTTTGATAGGGATTGAGAGTCGGCTCATTGCGATTATATTAGCGAATCGGCCGGGTCGCTTATGTCAAATTTAGGTAGAGTCGCGAAAGCCAATTGGGGGCTCCGATTTAGGACCCTCTCCATCATCTACAGGGGTGCGTTCCTGCCAAAGGTGTTGTACGCAGCAGCCGGTTGGGCGGACCTCTGTACGGAGAGGGATAGAAAGCTCCGGCGGTGCAACGCCGAGCACTTATTAGTGTTACTGGAGCTTATCGTACAGCTTCCTGGGAGTCGCTTTGCGTCGTGGCCGGTGCTTTCCCCATCGACCTGCGACTGCGGGTGCACCGGGCAGTGTACGATAGTAAGGTAAATAGGGACACCAAGATAGGTGACTTGGAAATTCCCGCAAGCCTTCAAAATGGAGCGGTCCGACCGTCAAAGTACGCGAGCCTCGTGTTGCTTTCGGCTCGGAGTTACTTCCGCGCGGTCCTAGCGACAAAGTACGCGAGCCTCGTGTTGCTTTCGGCTCGGAGTTACTTCCGCGCGGTTCGATCGGCAAAGTACGCGAGCCTCGTGTTGCTTTCGGCTCGGAGGTACTTCCGCGCGGTCCGATCGGCAAAGTACGCGAGCCTCGTGTTGCTTTCGGCTCGGAGTTACTTCCGCGCGGTCTGATCGGCAAAGTACGCGAGCCTCGTGTTGCTTTCGGCTCAGGTTACTTCCGCGCGGTCCGATCGGCAAAGTACGCGAGCCTCGTGTTGCTTTCGGCTCGTAGCTACTTTCGAGCGGTTCGGACAACAAAGTCCGCGAGCCCTGTGTTGCTACTGTTCGGGGCTGCTTCCGAACGTTTCGGGCAATCAACTTTTTGTTCTCCGTATTGTTTTTTTAAGCTATCTTAGCTATTTTCTCGTAAAAGTTAAATTTTCACGTTTTGTGCTGTGTACGCGATCTGGCGCGATCGCGTTAGTTTAAAGATAGATTTGCTCAGCAATGAGCTCGACGCGTGATCGATTGAGCAGGGATGAGATGGAGAGTCGATCGCAGGTATTGAAAAAAAGAGCCCGAAGAATTAAACGACAGAAAGGAACTCACTGTATTTACAAAAAAAACACAAAAAAAATACAATCGCGCCGCTGAAGTCAGAGAACTTAGTAACCGAGCGGAAATCTTCTCGACCCGGCTGATCCGTCGGAAATCTTGACGGTAGATGAGTGATCTACCCGGCCGTCGGAGATCTTGCCGCGGACGACGGAGATCTTGAGAGCGCGAGCCGGGAATTGCCGCGAGCGCGAATCCCTGTACTCCAGCGGTAACGATTACGTGTAGATAGATTGGCGCCGAGGTAATAAATTCACGGAAAGCGAATTTATTGAATTGCGATTAAGAGCGCGAGATAAAGAAAATTATAAGAGGCTAGACGTAAGTCGTCGCGTGAGCGCGAGCCGATACAAAGGCGAGACGCACACGTGCGGAGTTCGAGCGAAACTGAACGTCTTTTCGCGGTACTGAGCCCAGGATAGTCGGAACCTGGCGACGAAAACACAGAGAAGTCAGCGAAATTCGGTTTGAACTGGATTAGGCTGACTTCTGCCGAAAACAAAACGCTTGGAACCATCGGCGATCCAAGGATATCGACAAAATCAACAAATACGCGACGATTGGGCTCGAAATATCGCAACGCTGGAGCACATACTAGGCGCGAGAATTACAATATAATTTAACCGCGCTGCAATTCGCAGTCGAACGAACATACCGCCCGCGTTGAAATAATGCATTTTGAAAAATTACAACGGCGGATTACGTCTCAACAAAATTGTCGCGGTTCACCAGACTCTACAGAATTGTCGCCGGTATCAATAAGCTAAATCTATACAAGGCAAAGAATACAGCGATGATATGACACGTCGTTAAGGTCGATGGCGCAGCGCAGACAATAATATGTGAAGTCAACTAAAGTATCTACGAAGAAAAGAGCATACAAGAAAATTAAGCAAAAAAAAAAAAATGTAACGTGAAGAGACAATGACTAACAATGATAAGATGTACAATGATCGACGGATCGCATTCTACGTAGCTGTTGTCTCGACATCGATCGGCAAGACACACAATTTCGAGAGAGGTTGTTTATACTCAGAATGCGCGGTTCTGATTGACGCAACGCGAGTTAGCCCGTCAGGGCCGGGAAAGCATTCAACCACTCGTCCGAGCTCCCATTTACAAGGAGGCAGCGCGGAATTCTTTAAGATTACGAGCTGCCCAACGCGGAGAGCAGGTAGCACCTTACACCATTTAGCGCGCTGTCGAAGCGTGTTAACATAATCATCATACCATAGAGACCACAATCGTTCAGTCATATGGTGAATCATTTGCCAACGGCTCAAACGATTTTCGGCCAAGTCTAGCGTGGATTCCTCGGGGGGGGCGGTTAATGCTGACCCGATTAAAAAGTGACCCGGAGTGAGCACGTCAAACGAATCGCACGAATCGCTCAGAGGGGCGATAGGCCGTGAATTTAGGCAAGCTTCCACGCGGCAAATTAACGTAGAGAACTCTTCGAATGTGAGAGTGTGCGCACCGAGGACGCGACGCAGATGATATTTTACGCTTTTAACTCCTGCCTCCCACAAACCACCGAAATGTGGAGCGGAAGGAGGAATAAAATGCCATGAAATTTGATCACTGGCATTGCGACTCTGAAAATTCGGATCTCGGACGGAGTTTCGATAGGCGGCGGTCAGCTCACGATCAGCTCCAACGAAGGTCGTGCCGTTATCGGAGTACACGTTTTTCGGACAGCCGCGGCGGGCACAGAAGCGCGAAAATGCATTTAAGAACGCCGGCGTGGAATAATCTGATACGAGCTCCAAGTGCACGGCGCGAGTAGCTAAACACACGAACAATGAGATATAACACTTGGTTGATTTGATACCGCGACCTCCGGAGGCGCGAACAAAAAACGGACCCGCATAATCCAGTCCGCAATGCAAAAAACATCGTGCAGGCGCGGAAACGCGATAACGCGGAAGATCGCCCATCAATTGCGAGGGGGATACGGCGCGTTCTCGCACGCAGATTACGCATTTGTGTACCACGAAGCGAACCAAACTTCGCGCGCGAAGAATCCAGTATTCGCGTCGCAACGTATTCAGGGTAAGCTGCAGCCCGGCGTGCATCGAACGGAGATGTGCGTGCGACGCAATGAGTCTCACCAACCCGTGAGGTGCCAAGACAATCGGATGTCGAATTGAAAATGCGAGTGGCGCATGGCGAAGGCGTCCACCGACACGAATAAGTCCGTCACGGTCAAGAAAGACATTAAGCGCACTAAGCGAACTTTTAACGGACAGCGGCTTATTTTGTGACAGCGCATGCAACTCGTGTGAAAATACAGCTGTCTGACGAGAGCTTAAGCCACGGGGGCCCGTGCCACCAAAGTGGGTGATTCAGCAGGTCGCTTCCTAGTAGTCCGCGTGACGCACAATCCGCGGGGTTATCCTTCGTGACTACATGACGCCAAGAAACATTCGCGAGACGGTTTTGAATGTCCGCGACTCGATTTGCCACGAACATTTTCCAATGAGACGGGGGTTGCTTTAGCCACGCTAGGACGATTGACGAATCCGTCCAACAAGTGCATGAGATGGCCTTGGGGAGGATTTCGCGAACGAATTCGATTAATTTAGCCAGCAGCACGGCTGCGGAGAGCTCCAAACGCGGAATGCTTAACAGCTTAAGCGGAGCAACTTTCGACTTCCCGACTAACAATGACGTTGTGACCGTTCCGGAGGAGGATATAACTCGAGCATAGACAACGGCCGCGTACGCATCACTGGAGGCATCCGCAAATCCGTGGAGTTCGATAGAAGCTGAGTCAGATTCCACTCCGATCCACCGAGGAACATGCAATGAATTTAATTGACTGAGGCTCGAATAAATTTTTTGCCATCGCGTTAAAATTGACGGAGGAACAAGCTCATCCCATGCGGCCTTGAGTTTCCAGAGACGCTGGATCAAGATCTTTGCGCAGATGATCGTCGGAGTACCCCACCCCATTGGATCATAAAATTTGGCAATCGTCGACAAAATTTCGCGCTTCGTCGTGGGGGCGGACCCGTCAAGCGACACGCGGAACCGGAATTCATCGGAGTGAGGCAGCCAGTGAATGCCAAGAATCTTTAATTGTTCGTCTAACAACGGAATCGGATTGCATGCTAGACCATGGTCAGCGGGATTGATGTCCGCCAGCAATTTTGACGAGTTACTGGCCCATTTCCGCAAGGTGAACCGACCACGATTTAGCAGTTCAATAAGTTGATCGCGTTTTTCCACGAGTAGAGAGACGCTATGAGCGCCGAAAAGGACGTCGTCTACATAGATGTGATCACGCAAGATGTCCCGAGCGAGGGGAAAATTGTGGCCGTCATCCAGCGAGAGCTGCTGAAGAACGCGCAATGCGAGAAATGGGGCGCACGCCGTACCGTACGTGACGGTCAATAATTGATATTCGCGTATTGCGTCGGTTGAACCGGGCGACCACAGGATCCGCTGATAATCGATATCACTTTCGGCGACAAGGATCTGGCGGTACATTTTCGCGATGTCCGCCGTACATACATATCGAAATAGTCGCCATCTAAGTATAACAGTTGGCAGATCGCTTTGCAATTTCGGCCCGGAGTACATATGCTCGTTGAGACTCGAACCGTTCGACGTAAGACTCGACGCATTAAACACGACGCGAATTCGAGACGTAGCGCTATCGAGACGATATACAGGATGATGTGGAATGAATACTTCCTGTGAACCTGACGATGTGGCGATTCGCATGTGACCGAGAGATTCGTATTCGGTCATGAACGCACGATACTCTGCAGCTTGTGCAGGATTGCTCTGAAAGCGACGCAATAACGATTTAAGGCAACTGAGCGCTTTAGTTTTAGACGAGCCGATGTCAATCGGCGGCGGCGTCTTAAACGGAATGCGTACGACGTATCGGCCGTCGGTCTGGCGAGCGTGAGTATTTACAAAATGAGCCTCGCATTCGTTGTCCTCGCGTGATGAGTCGCGATGCGCGGGGGGTTCTTCCGTTTGCCAGAACCTTTCGAGTGCGTTAGCGAGGTCGAGCGATTCACTGTTGTGAGTGACGGTGAGATGCACTGTCACGTTCGCGAGGGGTTCTTTCTGGTCGGCAGCGTCACCGATACGCGAGTCGATTGGGCCCGACACTATCCACCCGAAAATAGTATTTTGCGCTATCGGCTGAGTTGGAGCGCCCTTCTTTAATCCGTCAAGAATAATCTCGTTATAAATGTCAGCACCGAGGATGACATCAATCGGTTTAGAGCTGGCGGGATTGAGATCGGCGAGTTGAATATTTAGTAGATGCGGAAGCGAAAGAATACCGGCGTTACCGCGAGGCGCATATGAGGTGAGAGTAGGCATAATTACCGCGAGGCGGTCGATCGACGGCACTTGTCTATCAACGGGTGAAATAGAAATGTTACCGACGAAATTATATGTTTCGACATTCGAACCGCCGACGGCCGCAACCGAGATCGGAAATCGGATTCGCTTTAATTTAAGCAATCTCGCCACGGACTCCGACACGAAGGTCATTTCGGAGCCTTGATCAATCAGGGCTCGCACACGCAATTGGCGGCCTGAAGAGCTGGATACCGAGATCCATGCAGTGGCGAGCAGTACAGTGGTCGGTCGCTGAGGCGAAGCGCGGGACGCAACGAGCGCGGTGATCTCGGCATTTTGAGACGGCGGTGCCGCTGCATCGCTATTCGATGGTTCTGGTGGAGAGGCGGAACTCGAGCCGGCGGAATTTTCACCGTGCAGCATGGTGTGATGTCTCTGATGACATTTCCGACACGTGAATTTGCTATTGCAATCGCGAACTCCGTGATTGCCGCTTAGACAATTAAAACAGCGTTTGTGCACTTGAGTTAGGTTACGCCGCTGGCTCGAATTTCCCTTTACAAACGAGGGGCACGAACTAAAGAAATGACGAGACTGACAAATCGGACAGATAGACACGGACCCGACATTTGACGGCGCGGAACGTCCGCGAAGCGGAGTCGCAGCAACCGCGGTATCAGGAGCAGGAGCGGACACGGAGCGCGTAGATGCCGTCGCAACATTGACTTTGTGCGGAACATTCTTTACTCCCGACGGACGCGACGAGGTAATGACGACGTCATCGAGAGCGCGCTGACGAGATTGCAAGAAATCCAGCAGCTCTGTCGTGGTCGGAAGCGTGTCGGAGTCGCTTATTCGCATGCTCCAGGCTTTTCGAGTAGAATTATCTAATCGTTGGCTGATGATGTACACGAGCATATCATGCCACAAGTCGCGCGACCGACGATTCAGATTTTTTAAGGCGGTGAGCGACGCACTCACCTTATCGATCAGGCCCTGAAGGTCGCTCGCGGATTCTTTAGTGATAGACGGGAGATTCAAAAGCGTCGATAAATGACCACGAATTAAGCGCCGTTTATTTTCAAATCGCGTACTCAACGCTTTCCACGCAACATCGAAATTCTCCGCCGTAACGGGTAATTCACGCACACATTCGAAGGCACTACCGGTAAGGCAGGAGAGCAAGTAGTGCATACGCGCGAAATCCTTCAACTCTCGATTTTGAATGATTAAAGCTGTAAACCGATCCCGAAAATGTTCCCATTGCTCCAGACTCCCGTTGAACGGAGGGAGTGAGATGGGAGGCAAATGAGAAAGCGCGAGATTCGGTCGCGAAAGAAGCGAGGCATTGTCACTGCCTGAATGATTAAGACTCACGACCGGGGGTTCAAGAGACTCGAGCGACTCGTTCATGTAGTCCAATGCAGCTTGGTAGGCGTCCTCAACCTCATCGAAGACGTTGTTTTTGAAATAGGGAGTGATAGCTTGAGTAGTCTCGTCCACTAGCCTTAACAGCTCAGAATGATCCAGGAAAAATCGCGCCCAATTGTCCTTGATCGTCGAGATGCGAGAGCGCAATGTCGCGGGTGTGACATTAGCGCGGCCGAGTTTTTTCAAATTATCCACCGCTCGAATAATACTGCGTTGGAGTTGCCCTTGAGCGAGCAAGAGTTGCTTAGCGGCGTCGTTCATAATAGCGGAGGAGCGCACCTCTTTGAGATCCTTGCACACGCGTCGAATCCGGCTCAAAGGACCAACAATTTATGTACGCGATCTGGCGCGATCGCGTTAGTTTAAAGATAGATTTGCTCAGCAATGAGCTCGACGCGTGATCGATTGAGCAGGGATGAGATGGAGAGTCGATCGCAGGTATTGAAAAAAAGAGCCCGAAGAATTAAACGACAGAAAGGAACTCACTGTATTTACAAAAAAACACAAAAAATACAATCGCGCCGCTGAAGTCAGAGAACTTAGTAACCGAGCGGAAATCTTCTCGACCCGGCTGATCCGTCGGAAATCTTGACGGTAGATGAGTGATCTACCCGGCCGTCGGAGATCTTGCCGCGGACGACGGAGATCTTGAGAGCGCGAGCCGGGAATTGCCGCGAGCGCGAATCCCTGTACTCCAGCGGTAACGATTACGTGTAGATAGATTGGCGCCGAGGTAATAAATTCACGGAAAGCGAATTTATTGAATTGCGATTAAGAGCGCGAGATAAAGAAAATTATAAGAGGCTAGACGTAAGTCGTCGCGTGAGCGCGAGCCGATACAAAGGCGAGACGCACACGTGCGGAGTTCGAGCGAAACTGAACGTCTTTTCGCGGTACTGAGCCCAGGATAGTCGGAACCTGGCGTCGAAAACACAGAGAAGTCAGCGAAATTCGGTTTGAACTGGATTAGGCTGACTTCTGCCGAAAACAAAACGCTTGGAACCATCGGCGATCCAAAAATATCGACAAAATCAACAAAAACGCGACGATTGGGCTCGAAATATCGCGACGCTGGAGCACATACTAGGCGCGAGAATTACAATATAATTTAACCGCGCTGCAATTCGCAGTCGAACGAACATGCTGTTTTTTCGAGCTCTCTGCTGGCGATCGGCTATGTTCTTAAATCTCGTGTTATTTTCTTGAGCTCTTCGTAATTTCGGCCGACGAGCGGCTAAGTTTACGAGTTTTGTGTTGCTTTCTGCACGTAGTTACTTCCGAGCGGTCCGACCGTCAAAGTACGCGAGCCTCGTGTTGCTTTCGGCTCGGAGTTACTTCCGCGCGGTCCTAGCGACAAAGTACGCGAGCCTCGTGTTGCTTTCGGCTCGGAGTTACTTCCGCGCGGTCCGATCGGCAAAGTACGCGAACCTCGTGTTGCTTTCGGCTCGTAGCTACTTTCGAGCGGTTCGGACAACAAAGTCCGAGAGCCCTGTGTTGCTACTGCTCGAAGCTGCTTTTGAACGTTTCGGGCAATTAACTTTTTGTTCTCCGTAATGTTTTTTTAAGCTATCTTAGCTATTTTCTCGTAAAAGTTAAATTTTCGCGTTTTGTGCTGTTTTTTCGAGCTCTCTGCTGGCGATCGGCTATGTTCTTAAATCTCGTGTTATTTTCTTGAGCTCTTCGTAATTTCGGCCGACGAGCGGCTAAGTTTACGAGTTTTGTGTTGCTTTCTGCACGTAGATACTTCCGAGCGGTTCGACCGTCAAAGTACGCGAGCCTCGTGTTGCTTTCGGCTCGGAGTTACTTCCGCGCGGTCCTAGCGACAAAGTACGCGAGCCTCGTGTTGCTTTCGGCTCGGAGTTACTTCCGCGCGGTCCGATCGGCAAAGTACGCGAGCCTCGTGTTGCTTTCGGTTCGGAGTTACTTCCGCGCGGTCCGATCGGCAAAGTACGCGAGCCTCGTGTTGCTTTCGGCTCGGAGTTACTTCCGCGCGGTCCGATCGGCAAAGTACGCGAGCCTCGTGTTGCTTTTGGCTCGGAGTTATTTCCGCGCAGTCCTAGCGGCAAAGTACGCGAGCCTCGTGTTGCTTTCGGCTCGGAGTTACTTCCGCGCGGTCCGACCGTCAAAGTACGCGAGCCTCGTGTTGCTTTTGGCTCGGAGTTATTTCCGCGCAGTCCTAGCGGCAAAGTACGCGAGCCTCGTGTTGCTTTCGGCTCGGAGTTACTTTTGCGCGGTCCGATCGGCAAAGTACGCGAGCCTTGTGTTGCTTTCGGCTCGGAGTTACTTCCGCGCGGTCCGATCGGCAAAGTACGCGAGCCTCGTGTTGCTTTTGGCTCGGAGTTATTTCCGCGCAGTCCTAGCGGCAAAGTACGCGAGCCTCGTGTTGCTTTCGGCTCGGAGTTACTTCCGCGCGGTCCGACCGTCAAAGTACGCGAGCCTCGTGTTGCTTTCGTTTCGGAGTTACTTTTGCGCGGTCCGATCGGCAAAGTACGCGAGCCTTGTGTTGCTTTCGGCTCGGAGTTACTTTTGCGCGGTCCGATCGGCAAAGTACGCGAGCCTCGTGTTGCTTTCGGCTCGGAGTTACTTCCGCGCGGTCCGATCGGCAAAGTACGCGAGCCTCGTGTTGCTTTCGGCTCGGTTATTTCCGCGCAGTCCTAGCGGCAAAGTACGCGAGCCTCGTGTTGCTTTCGGCTCGGAGTTACTTCCGCGCGGTCCGATCGGCAAAGTACGCGAGCCTCGTGTTGCTTTCGGCTCGTAGCTACTTTCGAGCGGTTCGGACAACAAAGTCCGCGAGCCCTGTGTTGCTACTGCTCGGGGCTGCTTCCGAACGTTTCGGGCAATCAACTTTTTGTTCTCCGTATTGTTTTTTTAAGCTATCTTAGCTATTTTCTCGTAAAAGTTAAATTTTCGCGTTTTGTGCTGTTTTTTCAAGCTCTCTGCTGGCGATCGGCTATGTTCTTAAATTTCGTGTTATTTTCTTGAGCTCTTCGTAATTTCGGCCGACGAGCGGCTAAGTTTACGAGTTTTGTGTTGCTTTCTGCACGTAGTTACTTCCGAGCGGTCCGACCGTCAAAGTACGCGAGCCTCGTGTTGCTTTCGGCTCGGAGTTACTTCCGCGCGGTCCTAGCGACAAAGTACGCGAGCCTCGTGTTGCTTTCGGCTCGGAGTTACTTCCGCGCGGTCCGATCGGCAAAGTACGCGAGCCTCGTGTTGCTTTCGGCTCGGAGTTACTTCCGCGCGGTCCGATCGGCAAAGTACGCGAGCCTCGTGTTGCTTTCGGCTCGGAGTTACTTCCGCGCGGTCCGACCGTCAAAGTACGCGAGTTTCGTGTTGCTTTTGGCTCGGAGTTATTTCCGCGCAGTCCTAGCGGCAAAGTACGCGAGCCTCGTGTTGCTTTCGGCTCGGAGTTACTTCCGCGCGGTCCGATCGGCAAAGTACGCGAGCCTCGTGTTGCTTTCGGTTCGGAGTTACTTTTGCGCAGTCCGATCGGCAAAGTACGCGAGCCTTGTGTTGCTTTCGGCTCGGAGTTACTTCCGCGCGGTCCGATCGGCAAAGTACGCGAGCCTCGTGTTGCTTTTGGCTCGGAGTTATTTCCGCGCAGTCCTAGCGGCAAAGTACGCGAGCCTCGTGTTGCTTTCGGCTCGGAGTTACTTCCGCGCGGTCCGATCGGCAAAGTACGCGAGCCTCGTGTTGCTTTCGGCTCGGAGTTACTTCCGCGCGGTCCGATCGGCAAAGTACGCGAGCCTCGTGTTGCTTTCGGCTCGGAGTTACTTCCGCGCGGTCCGATCGGCAAAGTACGCGAGCCTCGTGTTGCTTTCGGCTCGTAGCTACTTTCGAGCGGTTCGGACAACAAAGTCCGCGAGCCCTGTGTTGCTACTGCTCGAAGCTGCTTCCGAACGTTTCGGGCAATCAACTTTTGTTCTCCGTAATGTTTTTAAGCTATCTTAGCTATTTTCTCGTAAAAGTTAAATTTTCGCGTTTTGTGCTGTTTTCAGCTCTCTGCTGGCGATCGGCTATGTTCTTAAATCTCGTGTTATTTTCTTGAGCTCTTCGTAATTTCGGCCGACGAGCGGCTAAGTTTACGAGTTTTGTGTTGCTTTCTGCACGTAGTTACTTCCGAGCGGTCCGACCGTCAAAGTACGCGAGCCTCGTGTTGCTTTCGGCTCGGAGTTACTTCCGCGCGGTCTGATCGGCAAAGTACGCGAGCCTCGTGTTGCTTTCGGCTCGGAGTTACTTCCGCGCGGTCCGATCGGCAAAATACGCGAGCCTCGTGTTGCTTTCGGCTCGTAGCTACTTTCGAGCGGTTCGGACAACAAAGTCCGCGAGCCCTGTGTTGCTACTGCTCGAAGCTGCTTCCGAACGTTTCGGGCAATCAACTTTTTGTTCTCCGTATTGTTTTTTAAGCTATCTTAGCTATTTTCTCGTAAAAGTTAAATTTTCGCGTTTTGTGCTGTTTTTTCGAGCTCTCTGCTGGCGATCGGCTATGTTCTTAAATCTCGTGTTATTTTCTTGAGCTCTTCGTAATTTCGGCCGACGAGCGGCTAAGTTTACGAGTTTTGTGTTGCTTTCTGCACGTAGTTACTTCCGAGCGGTCCGACCGTCAAAGTACGCGAGCCTCGTGTTGCTTTCGGCTCGGAGTTACTTCCGCGCGGTCCTAGCGACAAAGTACGCGAGCCTCGTGTTGCTTTCGGCTCGGAGTTACTTCCGCGCGGTCCGATCGGCAAAGTACGCGAGCCTCGTGTTGCTTTCGGCTCGGAGTTACTTCCGCGCGGTCCGATCGGCAAAGTACGCGAGCCTCGTGTTGCTTTCGGCTCGGAGTTACTTCCGCGCGTCCGATCGGCAAAGTACGCGAGCCTCGTGTTGCTTTGGCTCGGAGTTATTTCCGCGCAGTCCTAGCGGCAAAGTACGCGAGCCTCGTGTTGCTTTCGGCTCGGGGTTACTTCCGCGCGGTCCGATCGGCAAAGTACGCGAGCCTCGTGTTGCTTTCGGCTCGGAGTTACTTCCGCGCAGTCCGATCGGCAAAGTACGCGAGCCTCGTGTTGCTTTCGGCTCGGAGTTACTTCCGCGCGGTCCGATCGGCAAAGTACGCGAGCCTCGTGTTGCTTTCGGCTCGGAGTTACTTCCGCGCAGTCCTAGCGGCAAAGTACGCGAGCCTCGTGTTGCTTTCGGCTCGGGGTTACTTCCGCGCGGTCCGATCGGCAAAGTACGCGAGCCTCGTGTTGCTTTCGGCTCGGAGTTACTTCCGCGCGGTCTGATCGGCAAAGTACGCGAGCCTCGTGTTGCTTTCGGCTCGGAGTTACTTCCGCGCGGTCCGATCGGCAAAGTACGCGAGCCTCGTGTTGCTTTCGGCTCGTAGCTACTTTCGAGCGGTTCGGACAACAAAGTCCGCGAGCCCTGTGTTGCTACTGCTCGGGGCTGCTTCCGAACGTTTCGGGCAATCAACTTTTTGTTCTCCGTATTGTGTTTTTAAGCTATCTTAGCTATTTTCTCGTAAAAGTTAAATTTTCGCGTTTTGTGCTGTTTTTTCGAGCTCTCTGCTGGCGATCGGCTATGTTCTTAAATCTCGTGTTATTTTCTTGAGCTCTTCGTAATTTCGGCCGACGAGCGGCTAAGTTTACGAGTTTTGTGTTGCTTTCTGCACGTAGTTACTTCCGAGCGGTCCGACCGTCAAAGTACGCGAGCCTCGTGTTGCTTTCGGCTCGGGGTTACTTCCGCGCGGTCCTAGCGACAAAGTACGCGAGCCTCGTGTTGCTTTCGGCTCGGAGTTACTTCCGCGCGGTCCGATCGGCAAAGTACGCGAGCCTCGTGTTGCTTTCGGCTCGGAGTTACTTCCGCGCGGTCCGACCGCAAAGTACGCGAGCCTCGTGTTGCTTTCGGCTCGGAGTTACTTCCGCGCGGTCCGATCGGCAAAGTACGCGAGCCTCGTGTTGCTTTCGGCTCGGAGTTATTTCCGCGCGGTCCTAGCGGCAAAGCACGCGAGCCTCGTGTTGCTTTCGGCTCGGAGTTACTTCCGCGCGGTCCGATCGGCAAAGTACGCGAGCCTCGTGTTGCTTTCGGCTCGGAGTTACTTTTGCGCGGTCCGATCGGCAAAGTACGCGAGCCTCGTGTTGCTTTCGGCTCGGAGTTACTTCCGCGCGGTCCGATCGGCAAAGTACGCGAGCCTCGTGTTGCTGGCTCGGAGTTACTTCCGCGCGGTCCTAGCGGCAAAGTACGCGAGCCTCGTGTTGCTTTCGGCTCGGAGTTACTTCCGCGCGGTCCGATCGACAAAGTACGCGAGCCTCGTGTTGCTTTCGGCTCGGAGTTACTTCCGCGCGGTTCGATCGGCAAAGTACGCGAGCCTCGTGTTGCTTTCGGCTCGGAGTTACTTCCGCGCGGTCCGATCGGCAAAGTACGCGAGCCTCGTGTTGCTTTCGGCTCGTAGCTACTTTCGAGCGGTTCGGACAACAAAGTCCGCGAGCCCTGTGTTGCTACTGCTCGGGGCTGCTTCCGAACGTTTCGGGCAATCAACTTTTTGTTCTCCGTATTGTTTTTTAAGCTATCTTAGCTATTTTCTCGTAAAAGTTAAATTTTCGCGTTTTGTGCTGTTTTTTCAAGCTCTCTGCTGGCGATCGGCTATGTTCTTAAATTTCGTGTTATTTTCTTGAGCTCTTCGTAATTTCGGCCGACGAGCGGCTAAGTTTACGAGTTTTGTGTTGCTTTCTGCACGTAGTTACTTCCGAGCGGTCCGACCGTCAAAGTACGCGAGCCTCGTGTTGCTTTCGGCTCGGAGTTACTTCCGCGCGGTCCTAGCGACAAAGTACGCGAGCCTCGTGTTGCTTTCGGCTCGGAGTTACTTCCGCGCGGTCCGATCGGCAAAGTACGCGAGCCTCGTGTTGCTTTCGGCTCGGAGTTACTTCCGCGCGGTCCGATCGGCAAAGTACGCGAGCCTCGTGTTGCTTTCGGCTCGGGGTTACTTCCGCGCGGTCCGACCGGCAAAGTACGCGAGCCTCGTGTTGCTTTCGGCTCGGAGTTACTTCCGCGCGGTTCTAGCGGCAAAGTACGCGAGCCTCGTGTTGCTTTCGGCTCGGAGTTACTTCCGCGCGGTCCGATCGGCAAAGTACGCGAGCCTCGTGTTGCTTTCGGTTCGGAGTTACTTTTGCGCAGTCCGATCGGCAAAGTACGCGAGCCTCGTGTTGCTTTCGGCTCGGAGTTACTTCCGCGCGGTCCGATCGGCAAAGTACGCGAGCCTCGTGTTGCTTTCGGCTCGGAGTTATTTCCGCGCGGTCCGAGCGGCAAAGTACGCGAGCCTCGTGTTGCTTTCGGCTCGGAGTTACTTCCGCGCGGTCCGATCGGCAAAGTACGCGAGCCTCGTGTTGCTTTCGGCTCGGAGTTACTTCCGCGCGGTCCGATCGGCAAAGTACGCGAGCCTCGTGTTGCTTTCGGCTCGGAGTTACTTCCGCGCGGTCCTAGCGGCAAAGTACGCGAGCCTCGTGTTGCTTTCGGCTCGGAGTTACTTCCGCGCGGTCTGATCGGCAAAGTACGCGAGCCTCGTGTTGCTTTCGGCTCGGGGTTACTTCCGCGCGGTCCGATCGGCAAAGTACGCGAGCCTCGTGTTGCTTTCGGCTCGTAGCTACTTTCGAGCGGTTCGGACAACAAAGTCCGCGAGCCCTGTGTTGCTACTGCTCGAAGCTGCTTCCGAACGTTTCGGGCAATCAACTTTTGTTCTCCGTATTGTTTTTAAGCTATCTTAGCTATTTTCTCGTAAAAGTTAAATTTTCGCGTTTTGTGCTGTTTTTTCGAGCTCTCTGCTGGCGATCGGCTATGTTCTTAAATCTCGTGTTATTTTCTTGAGCTCTTCGTAATTTCGGCCGACGAGCGGCTAAGTTTACGAGTTTTGTGTTGCTTTCTGCACGTAGTTACTTCCGAGCGGTCCGACCGTCAAAGTACGCGAGCCTCGTGTTGCTTTCGGCTCGGAGTTACTTCCGCGCGGTCCTAGCGACAAAGTACGCGAGCCTCGTGTTGCTTTCGGCTCGGAGTTACTTTCGCGCGGTCCGATCGGCAAAGTACGCGAGCCTCGTGTTGCTTTCGGCTCGGAGTTACTTCCGCGCGGTCCGATCGGCAAAGTACGCGAGCCTCGTGTTGCTTTCGGCTCGGAGTTACTTCCGCGCGGTCCGATCGGCAAAGTACGCGAGCCTCGTGTTGCTTTTTTCTCGAAGTTATTTCCGCGCAGTCCTAGCGGCAAAGTACGCGAGCCTCGTGTTGCTTTCGGCTCGGAGTTACTTCCGCGCGGTCCGATCGGCAAAGTACGCGAGCCTCGTGTTGCTTTCGGCTCGGAGTTACTTTTGCGCGGTCCGATCGGCAAAGTACGCGAGCCTTGTGTTGCTTTCGGCTCGGAGTTACTTCCGCGCGGTCCGATCGGCAAAGTACGCGAGCCTCGTGTTGCTTTTGGCTCGGAGTTATTTCCGCGCAGTCCTAGCGGCAAAGTACGCGAGCCTCGTGTTGCTTTCGGCTCGGAGTTACTTCCGCGCGGTCCGACCGACAAAGTACGCGAGCCTCGTGTTGCTTTCGGCTCGGAGTTACTTCCGCGCGGTTCGATCGGCAAAGTACGCGAGCCTCGTGTTGCTTTCGGCTCGGAGTTACTTCCGCGCGGTCCGATCGGCAAAGTACGCGAGCCTCGTGTTGCTTTCGGCTCGTAGCTACTTTCGAGCGGTTCGGACAACAAAGTCCGCGAGCCCTGTGTTGCTACTGCTCGGGGCTGCTTCCGAACGTTTCGGGCAATCAACTTTTTGTTCTCCGTATTGTTTTTTAAGCTATCTTAGCTATTTTCTCGTAAAAGTTAAATTTTCGCGTTTTGTGCTGTTTTTTCAAGCTCTCTGCTGGCGATCGGCTATGTTCTTAAATCTCGTGTTATTTTCTTGAGCTCTTCGTAATTTCGGCCGACGAGCGGCTAAGTTTATGAGTTTTGTGTTGCTTTCTGCACGTAGTTACTTCCGAGCGGTCCGACCGTCAAAGTACGCGAGCCTCGTGTTGCTTTCGGCTCGGAGTTACTTCCGCGCGGTCCTAGCGACAAAGTACGCGAGCCTCGTGTTGCTTTCGGCTCGGAGTTACTTCCGCGCGGTCCGATCGGCAAAGTACGCGAGCCTCGTGTTGCTTTCGGCTCGGAGTTACTTCCGCGCGGTCCGATCGGCAAAGTACGCGAGCCTCGTGTTGCTTTCGGCTCGGAGTTACTTCCGCGCGGTCCGATCGGCAAAGTACGCGAGCCTCGTGTTGCTTTTGGCTCGGAGTTATTTCCGCGCAGTCCTAGCGGCAAAGTACGCGAGCCTCGTGTTGCTTTCGGCTCGGAGTTACTTCCGCGCGGTCCGATCGGCAAAGTACGCGAGCCTCGTGTTGCTTTCGGCTCGGAGTTACTTCCGCGCAGTCCGATCGGCAAAGTACGCGAGCCTCGTGTTGCTTTCGGCTCGGAGTTACTTCCGCGCGGTCCGATCGGCAAAGTACGCGAGCCTCGTGTTGCTTTCGGCTCGGAGTTATTTCCGCGCAGTCCGCGGCAAAGTACGCGAGCCTCGTGTTGCTTTCGGCTCGGAGTTACTTCCGCGCGGTCCGATCGGCAAAGTACGCGAGCCTCGTGTTGCTTTCGGCTCGGAGTTACTTCCGCGCGGTTCGATCGGCAAAGTACGCGAGCCTCGTGTTGCTTTCGGCTCGGAGTTACTTCCGCGCGGTCCGATCGGCAAAGTACACGAGCCTCGTGTTGCTTTCGGCTCGTAGCTACTTTCGAGCGGTTCGGACAACAAAGTCCGCGAGCCCTGTGTTGCTACTGCTCGGAACTGCTTCCGAACGTTTCGGGCAATCAACTTTTTGTTCTCCGTATTGTTTTTTTAAGCTATCTTAGCTATTTTCTCGTAAAAGTTAAATTTTCGCGTTTTGTGCTGTTTTTTCGAGCTCTCTGCTGGCGATCGGCTATGTTCTTAAATCTCGTGTTATTTTCTTGAGCTCTTCGTAATTTCGGCCGACGAGCGGCTAAGTTTACGAGTTTTGTGTTGCTTTCTGCACGTAGTTACTTCCGAGCGGTCCGACCGTCAAAGTACGCGAGCCTCGTGTTGCTTTCGGCTCGGAGTTACTTCCGCGCGGTCCTCGCGACAAAGTACGCGAGCCTCGTGTTGCTTTCGGCTCGGAGTTACTTCCGCGCGGTCCGATCGGCAAAGTACGCGAGCCTCGTGTTGCTTTCGGCTCGTAGCTACTTTCGAGCGGTTCGGACAACAAAGTCCGCGAGCCCTGTGTTGCTACTGCTCGAAGCTGCTTCCGAACGTTTCGGGCAATCAACTTTTTGTTCTCCGTAATGTTTTTAAGCTATCTTAGCTATTTTCTCGTAAAAGTTAAATTTTCGCGTTTTGTGCTGTTTTTTCGAGCTCTCTGCTGGCGATCGGCTATGTTCTTAAATCTCGTGTTATTTTCTTGAGCTCTTCGTAATTTCGGCCGACGAGCGGCTAAGTTTACGAGTTTTGTGTTGCTTTCTGCACGTAGTTACTTCCGAGCGGTCCGACCGTCAAAGTACGCGAGCCTCGTGTTGCTTTCGGCTCGGAGTTACTTCCGCGCGGTCCTAGCGACAAAGTACGCGAGCCTCGTGTTGCTTTCGGCTCGGAGTTACTTCCGCGCGGTTCGATCGGCAAAGTACGCGAGCCTCGTGTTGCTTTCGGCTCGGAGTTACTTCCGCGCGGTCCGATCGGCAAAGTACGCGAGCCTCGTGTTGCTTTCGGCTCGTAGCTACTTTCGAGCGGTTCGGACAACAAAGTCCGCGAGCCCTGTGTTTCTACTGCTCGGGGCTGCTTCCGAACGTTTCGGGCAATCAACTTTTTGTTCTCCGTATTGTTTTTTAAGCTATCTTAGCTATTTTCTCGTAAAAGTTAAATTTTCGCGTTTTGTGCTGTTTTTTCAAGCTCTCTGCTGGCGATCGGCTATGTTCTTAAATTTCGTGTTATTTTCTTGAGCTCTTCGTAATTTCGGCCGACGAGCGGCTAAGTTTACGAGTTTTGTGTTGCTTTCTGCACGTAGTTACTTCCGAGCGGTCCGACCGTCAAAGTACGCGAGCCTCGTGTTGCTTTCGGCTCGGAGTTACTTCCGCGCGGTCCTAGCGACAAAGTACGCGAGCCTCGTGTTGCTTTCGGCTCGGAGTTACTTCCGCGCGGTCCGATCGGCAAAGTACGCGAGCCTCGTGTTGCTTTCGGCTCGTAGCTACTTTCGAGCGGTTCGGACAACAAAGTCCGCGAGCCCTGTGTTGCTACTGCTCGAAGCTGCTTCCGAACGTTTCGGGCAATTAACTTTTTGTTCTCCGTAATGTTTTTTAAGCTATCTTAGCTATTTTCTCGTAAAAGTTAAATTTTCGCGTTTTGTGCTGTTTTTTCGAGCTCTCTGCTGGCGATCGGCTATGTTCTTAAATCTCGTGTTATTTTCTTGAGCTCTTCGTAATTTCGGCCGACGAGCGGCTAAGTTTACGAGTTTTGTGTTGCTTTCTGCACGTAGTTACTTCCGAGCGGTTCGACCGTCAAAGTACGCGAGCCTCGTGTTGCTTTCGGCTCGGAGTTACTTCCGCGCGGTCCTAGCGACAAAGTACGCGAGCCTCGTGTTGCTTTCGGCTCGGAGTTACTTCCGCGCGGTTCGATCGGCAAAGTACGCGAGCCTCGTGTTGCTTTCGGCTCGGAGTTACTTCCGCGCGGTCCGATCGGCAAAGTACGCGAGCCTCGTGTTGCTTTCGGCTCGTAGCTACTTTCGAGCGGTTCGGACAACAAAGTCCGCGAGCCCTGTGTTTCTACTGCTCGGGGCTGCTTCCGAACGTTTCGGGCAATCAACTTTTTGTTCTCCGTATTGTTTTTTTAAGCTATCTTAGCTATTTTCTCGTAAAAGTTAAATTTTCGCGTTTTGTGCTGTTTTTTCAAGCTCTCTGCTGGCGATCGGCTATGTTCTTAAATCTCGTGTTATTTTCTTGAGCTCTTCGTAATTTCGGCCGACGAGCGGCTAAGTTTACGAGTTTTGTGTTGCTTTCTGCACGTAGTTACTTCCGAGCGGTCCGACCGTCAAAGTACGCGAGCCTCGTGTTGCTTTCGGCTCGGAGTTACTTCCGCGCGGTCCTAGCGACAAAGTACGCGAGCCTCGTGTTGCTTTCGGCTCGGAGTTACTTCCGCGCGGTCCGATCGGCAAAGTACGCGAGCCTCGTGTTGCTTTCGGTTCGGAGTTACTTCCGCGCGGTCCGATCGGCAAAGTACGCGAGCCTCGTGTTGCTTTCGGCTCGGAGTTACTTCCGCGCGGTCCGATCGGCAAAGTACGCGAGCCTCGTGTTGCTTTGGCTCGGAGTTATTTCCGCGCAGTCCTAGCGGCAAAGTACGCGAGCCTCGTGTTGCTTTCGGCTCGGAGTTACTTCCGCGCGGTCCGACCGTCAAAGTACGCGAGCCTCGTGTTGCTTTCGGCTCGGAGTTATTTCCGCGCAGTCCTAGCGGCAAAGTACGCGAGCCTCGTGTTGCTTTCGGCTCGGAGTTACTTCCGCGCGGTCCGATCGGCAAAGTACGCGAGCCTCGTGTTGCTTTCGGTTCGGAGTTACTTTTGCGCGGTCCGATCGGCAAAGTACGCGAGCCTTGTGTTGCTTTCGGCTCGGAGTTACTTCCGCGCGGTCCGATCGGCAAAGTACGCGAGCCTCGTGTTGCTTTCGGCTCGGGGTTACTTCCGCGCGGTCCTAGCGGCAAAGTACGCGAGCCTCGTGTTGCTTTCGGCTCGGAGTTACTTCCGCGCGGTTCGATCGGCAAAGTACGCGAGCCTCGTGTTGCTTTCGGCTCGGAGTTACTTCCGCGCGGTCCGATCGGCAAAGTACGCGAGCCTCGTGTTGCTTTCGGCTCGTAGCTACTTTCGAGCGGTTCGGACAACAAAGTCCGCGAGCCCTGTGTTGCTACTGCTCGGGGCTGCTTCCGAACGTTTCGGGCAATCAACTTTTTGTTCTCCGTATTGTTTTTTAAGCTATCTTAGCTATTTTCTCGTAAAAGTTAAATTTTCGCGTTTTGTGCTGTTTTTTCAAGCTCTCTGCTGGCGATCGGCTATGTTCTTAAATCTCGTGTTATTTTCTTGAGCTCTTCGTAATTTCGGCCGACGAGCGGCTAAGTTTACGAGTTTTGTGTTGCTTTCTGCACGTAGTTACTTCCGAGCGGTCCGACCGTCAAAGTACGCGAGCCTCGTGTTGCTTTCGGCTCGGAGTTACTTCCGCGCGGTCCTAGCGACAAAGTACGCGAGCCTCGTGTTGCTTTCGGCTCGGAGTTACTTCCGCGCGGTCCGATCGGCAAAGTACGCGAGCCTCGTGTTGCTTTCGGCTCGGAGTTACTTCCGCGCGGTCCGATCGGCAAAGTACGCGAGCCTCGTGTTGCTTTCGGCTCGTAGCTACTTTCGAGCGGTTCGGACAACAAAGTCCGCGAGCCCTGTGTTGCTACTGCTCGGGGCTGCTTCCGAACGTTTCGGGCAATCAACTTTTTGTTCTCCGTATTGTGTTTTTAAGCTATCTTAGCTATTTTCTCGTAAAAGTTAAATTTTCGCGTTTTGTGCTGTTTTTTCAAGCTCTCTGCTGGCGATCGGCTATGTTCTTAAATCTCGTGTTATTTTCTTGAGCTCTTCGTAATTTCGGCCGACGAGCGGCTAAGTTTACGAGTTTTGTGTTGCTTTCTGCACGTAGTTACTTCCGAGCGGTCCGACCGTCAAAGTACGCGAGCCTCGTGTTGCTTTCGGCTCGGAGTTACTTCCGCGCGGTCCTAGCGACAAAGTACGCGAGCCTCGTGTTGCTTTCGGCTCGGAGTTACTTCCGCGCGGTCCGATCGGCAAAGTACGCGAGCCTCGTGTTGCTTTCGGCTCGGGGTTACTTCCGCGCGGTCCGATCGGCAAAGTACGCGAGCCTCGTGTTGCTTTCGGCTCGGAGTTACTTCCGCGCGGTCCGATCGGCAAAGTACGCGAGCCTCGTGTTGCTTTCGGCTCGGAGTTACTTCCGCGCGGTCCGATCGGCAAAGTACGCGAGCCTCGTGTTGCTTTCGGCTCGGGTTATTTCCGCGCAGTCCTAGCGGCAAAGTACGCGAGCCTCGTGTTGCTTTCGGCTCGGAGTTACTTCCGCGCGGTCCGACCGTCAAAGTACGCGAGCCTCGTGTTGCTTTCGGCTCGGAGTTACTTCCGCGCGGTCCGAGCGGCAAAGTACGCGAGCCTCGTGTTGCTTTCGGCTCGGAGTTACTTCCGCGCGGTCCGATCGGCAAAGTACGCGAGCCTCGTGTTGCTTTCGGCTCGGAGTTACTTTTGCGCGGTCCGATCGGCAAAGTACGCGAGCCTCGTGTTGCTTTCGGCTCGGAGTTACTTCCGCGCGGTCCGATCGGCAAAGTACGCGAGCCTCGTGTTGCTTTCGGCTCGGAGTTACTTCCGCGCGGTTCTAGCGGCAAAGTACGCGAGCCTCGTGTTGCTTTCGGCTCGGAGTTACTTCCGCGCGGTTCGATCGGCAAAGTACGCGAGCCTCGTGTTGCTTTCGGCTCGGAGTTACTTCCGCGCGGTCCGATCGGCAAAGTACGCGAGCCTCGTGTTGCTTTCGGCTCGTAGCTACTTTCGAGCGGTTCGGACAACAAAGTCCGCGAGCCCTGTGTTGCTACTGCTCGGGGCTGCTTCCGAACGTTTCGGGCAATCAACTTTTTGTTCTCCGTATTGTGTTTTTAAGCTATCTTAGCTATTTTCTCGTAAAAGTTAAATTTTCGCGTTTTGTGCTGTTTTTTCAAGCTCTCTGCTGGCGATCGGCTATGTTCTTAAATCTCGTGTTATTTTCTTGAGCTCTTCGTAATTTCGGCCGACGAGCGGCTAAGTTTACGAGTTTTGTGTTGCTTTCTGCACGTAGTTACTTCCGAGCGGTCCGACCGTCAAAGTACGCGAGCCTCGTGTTGCTTTCGGCTCGGAGTTACTTCCGCGCGGTCCTAGCGACAAAGTACGCGAGCCTCGTGTTGCTTTCGGCTCGGAGTTACTTCCGCGCGGTCCGATCGGCAAAGTACGCGAGCCTCGTGTTGCTTTCGGCTCGGAGTTACTTCCGCGCGGTCCGATCGGCAAAGTACGCGAGCCTCGTGTTGCTTTCGGCTCGTAGCTACTTTCGAGCGGTTCGGACAACAAAGTCCGCGAGCCCTGTGTTGCTACTGCTCGGGGCTGCTTCCGGACGTTTCGGGCAATCAACTTTTGTTCTCCGTATTGTTTTTAAGCTATCTTAGCTATTTTCTCGTAAAAGTTAAATTTTCGCGTTTTGTGCTGTTTTTTCAAGCTCTCTGCTGGCGATCGGCTATGTTCTTAAATCTCGTGTTATTTTCTTGAGCTCTTCGTAATTTCGGCCGACGAGCGGCTAAGTTTACGAGTTTTGTGTTGCTTTCTGCACGTAGTTACTTCCGAGCGGTCCGACCGTCAAAGTACGCGAGCCTCGTGTTGCTTTCGGCTCGGAGTTACTTCCGCGCGGTCCTAGCGACAAAGTACGCGAGCCTCGTGTTGCTTTCGGCTCGGAGTTACTTCCGCGCGGTCCGATCGGCAAAGTACGCGAGCCTCGTGTTGCTTTCGGCTCGTAGCTACTTTCGAGCGGTTCGGACAACAAAGTCCGCGAGCCCTGTGTTGCTACTGCTCGAAGCTGCTTCCGAACGTTTCGGGCAATTAACTTTTTGTTCTCCGTAATGTTTTTTAAGCTATCTTAGCTATTTTCTCGTAAAAGTTAAATTTTCGCGTTTTGTGCTGTTTTTTCGAGCTCTCTGCTGGCGATCGGCTATGTTCTTAAATCTCGTGTTATTTTCTTGAGCTCTTCGTAATTTCGGTCGACGAGCGGCTAAGTTTACGAGTTTTGTGTTGCTTTCTGCACGTAGTTACTTCCGAGCGGTCCGACCGTCAAAGTACGCGAGCCTCGTGTTGCTTTCGGCTCGGGGTTACTTCCGCGCGGTCCTAGCGGCAAAGTACGCGAGCCTCGTGTTGCTTTCGGCTCGGAGTTACTTCCGCGCGGTCCGATCGGCAAAGTACGCGAGCCTCGTGTTGCTTTCGGCTCGTAGCTACTTTCGAGCGGTTCGGACAACAAAGTCCGCGAGCCCTGTGTTGCTACTGCTCGGGGCTGCTTCCGGACGTTTCGGGCAATCAACTTTTGTTCTCCGTATTGTTTTTAAGCTATCTTAGCTATTTTCTCGTAAAAGTTAAATTTTCGCGTTTTGTGCTGTTTTTTCGAGCTCTCTGCTGGCGATCGGCTATGTTCTTAAATCTCGTGTTATTTTCTTGAGCTCTTCGTAATTTCGGCCGACGAGCGGCTAAGTTTACGAGTTTTGTGTTGCTTTCTGCACGTAGTTACTTCCGAGCGGTCCGACCGTCAAAGTACGCGAGCCTCGTGTTGCTTTCGGCTCGGTTACTTCCGCGCGGTCCTAGCGACAAAGTACGCGAGCCTCGTGTTGCTTTCGGCTCGGAGTTACTTCCGCGCGGTCCGATCGGCAAAGTACGCGAGCCTCGTGTTGCTTTCGGCTCGGAGTTACTTCCGCGCGGTCCGATCGGCAAAGTACGCGAGCCTCGTGTTGCTTTCGGCTCGTAGCTACTTTCGAGCGGTTCGGACAACAAAGTCCGCGAGCCCTGTGTTGCTACTGCTCGGGGCTGCTTCCGAACGTTTCGGGCAATCAACTTTTTGTTCTCCGTATTGTTTTTTAAGCTATCTTAGCTATTTTCTCGTAAAAGTTAAATTTTCGCGTTTTGTGCTGTTTTTTCAAGCTCTCTGCTGGCGATCGGCTATGTTCTTAAATCTCGTGTTATTTTCTTGAGCTCTTCGTAATTTCGGCCGACGAGCGGCTAAGTTTACGAGTTTTGTGTTGCTTTCTGCACCTAGTTACTTCCGAGCGGTCCGACCGTCAAAGTACGCGAGCCTCGTGTTGCTTTCGGCTCGGAGTTACTTCCGCGCGGTCCTAGCGGCAAAGTACGCGAGCCTCGTGTTGCTTTCGGCTCGGAGTTACTTCCGCGCGGTCCGATCGGCAAAGTACGCGAGCCTCGTGTTGCTTTCGGCTCGTAGCTACTTTCGAGCGGTTCGGACAACAAAGTCCGCGAGCCCTGTGTTGCTACTGCTCGAAGCTGCTTTTGAACGTTTCGGGCAATTAACTTTTGTTCTCCGTAATGTTTTTAAGCTATCTTAGCTATTTTCTCGTAAAAGTTAAATTTTCGCGTTTTGTGCTGTTTTTTCGAGCTCTCTGCTGGCGATCGGCTATGTTCTTAAATCTCGTGTTATTTTCTTGAGCTCTTCGTAATTTCGGCCGACGAGCGGCTAAGTTTACGAGTTTTGTGTTGCTTTCTGCACGTAGTTACTTCCGAGCGGTCCGACCGTCAAAGTACGCGAGCCTCGTGTTGCTTTCGGCGCGGAGTTACTTCCGCGCGGTCCTAGCGACAAAGTACGCGAGCCTCGTGTTGCTTTCGGCTCGGAGTTACTTCCGCGCGGTCCGATCGGCAAAGTACGCGAGCCTCGTGTTGCTTTCGGCTCGGAGTTACTTCCGCGCGGTCCGATCGGCAAAGTACGCGAGCCTCGTGTTGCTTTCGGCTCGTAGCTACTTTCGAGCGGTTCGGACAACAAAGTCCGCGAGCCCTGTGTTGCTACTGCTCGGGGCTGCTTCCGAACGTTTCGGGCAATCAACTTTTTGTTCTCCGTATTGTGTTTTTAAGCTATCTTAGCTATTTTCTCGTAAAAGTTAAATTTTCGCGTTTTGTGCTGTTTTTTCAAGCTCTCTGCTGGCGATCGGCTATGTTCTTAAATCTCGTGTTATTTTCTTGAGCTCTTCGTAATTTCGGCCGACGAGCGGCTAAGTTTACGAGTTTTGTGTTGCTTTCTGCACGTAGTTACTTCCGAGCGGTCCGACCGTCAAAGTACGCGAGCCTCGTGTTGCTTTCGGCTCGGAGTTACTTCCGCGCGGTCCTAGCGACAAAGTACGCGAGCCTCGTGTTGCTTTCGGCTCGGAGTTACTTCCGCGCGGTCCGATCGGCAAAGTACGCGAGCCTCGTGTTGCTTTCGGCTCGTAGCTACTTCCGAGCGGTTCGGACAACAAAGTCCGCGAGCCCTGTGTTGCTACTGCTCGGGCTGCTTCCGAACGTTTCGGGCAATCAACTTTTGTTCTCCGTATTGTTTTTAAGCTATCTTAGCTATTTTCTCGTAAAAGTTAAATTTTCGCGTTTTGTGCTGTTTTTTCGAGCTCTCTGCTGGCGATCGGCTATGTTCTTAAATCTCGTGTTATTTTCTTGAGCTCTTCGTAATTTCGGCCGACGAGCGGCTAAGTTTACGAGGTTTGTGTTGCTTTCTGCACGTAGTTACTTCCGAGCGGTCCGACCGTCAAAGTACGCGAGCCTCGTGTTGCTTTCGGCTCGGAGTTACTTCCGCGCGGTCCTAGCGACAAAGTACGCGAGCCTCGTGTTGCTTTCGGCTCGGAGTTACTTCCGCGCGGTTCGATCGGCAAAGTACGCGAGCCTCGTGTTGCTTTCGGCTCGGAGTTACTTCCGCGCGGTCCGATCGGCAAAGTACGCGAGCCTCGTGTTGCTTTCGGCTCGTAGCTACTTTCGAGCAATTCGGACAACAAAGTCCGCGAGCCCTGTGTTGCTACTGCTCGGGGCTGCTTCCGAACGTTTCGGGCAATCAACTTTTTGTTCTCCGTATTGTTTTTTTAAGCTATCTTAGCTATTTTCTCGTAAAAGTTAAATTTTCGCGTTTTGTGCTGTTTTTTCGAGCTCTCTGCTGGCGATCGGCTATGTTCTTAAATCTCGTGTTATTTTCTTGAGCTCTTCGTAATTTCGGCCGACGAGCGGCTAAGTTTACGAGTTTTGTGTTGCTTTCTGCACGTAGTTACTTCCGAGCGGTCCGACCGTCAAAGTACGCGAGCCTCGTGTTGCTTTCGGCTCGGGGTTACTTCCGCGCGGTCCTAGCGACAAAGTACGCGAGCCTCGTGTTGCTTTCGGCTCGGAGTTACTTCCGCGCGGTCCGATCGGCAAAGTACGCGAGCCTCGTGTTGCTTTCGGCTCGGAGTTACTTCCGCGCGGTCCGATCGGCAAAGTACGCGAGCCTCGTGTTGCTTTCGGCTCGTAGCTACTTCGAGCGGTTCGACAACAAAGTCCGCGAGCCCTGTGTTTCTGCTCGAGCTGCTTCCGAACGTTTCGGCAATCAACTTTGTTCTCCGTATTGTTTTTTGAGCTATTTTAGCTATTTTCTCGTAAAAGTTACTCGCGTTTTGTGCTGTTTTTTCAAGCTCTCTGCTGGCGATCGGCTATGTTCTTAAATTTCGTGTTATTTTCTTGAGCTCTTCGTAATTTCGGCCGACGAGCGGCTAAGTTTACGAGTTTTGTGTTGCTTTCTGCACGTAGTTACTTCCGAGCGGTCCGACCGTCAACGTACGCGAGCCTCGTGTTGCTTTCGGCTCGGAGTTACTTCCGCGCGGTCCTAGCGACAAAGTACGCGAGCCTCGTGTTGCTTTCGGCTCGGAGTTACTTCCGCGCGGTCCGATCGGCAAAGTACGCGAGCCTCGTGTTGCTTTCGGCTCGTAGCTACTTTCGAGCGGTTCGGACAACAAAGTCCGCGAGCCCTGTGTTGCTACTGCTGAAGCTGCTTTTGAACGTTTCGGGCAATTAACTTTTGTTCTCCGTAATGTTTTTTAAGCTATCTTAGCTATTTTCTCGTAAAAGTTAAATTTTCGCGTTTTGTGCTGTTTTTTCGAGCTCTCTGCTGGCGATCGGCTATGTTCTTAAATCTCGTGTTATTTTCTTGAGCTCTTCGTAATTTCGGCCGACGAGCGGCTAAGTTTACGAGTTTTGTGTTGCTTTCTGCACGTAGTTACTTCCGAGCGGTCCGACCGTCAAAGTACGCGAGCCTCGTGTTGCTTTCGGCTCGGAGTTACTTCCGCGCGGTCCTAGCGACAAAGTACGCGAGCCTCGTGTTGCTTTCGGCTCGGAGTTACTTCCGCGCGGTTCGATCGGCAAAGTACGCGAGCCTCGTGTTGCTTTCGGCTCGGAGTTACTTCCGCGCGGTCCGATCGGCAAAGTACGCGAGCCTCGTGTTGCTTTCGGCTCGTAGCTACTTTCGAGCGGTTCGGACAACAAAGTCCGCGAGCCCTGTGTTTCTACTGCTCGGGGCTGCTTCCGAACGTTTCGGGCAATCAACTTTTTGTTCTCCGTATTGTTTTTTAAGCTATCTTAGCTATTTTCTCGTAAAAGTTAAATTTTCGCGTTTTGTGCTGTTTTTTCAAGCTCTCTGCTGGCGATCGGCTATGTTCTTAAATCTCGTGTTATTTTCTTGAGCTCTTCGTAATTTCGGCCGACGAGCGGCTAAGTTTACGAGTTTTGTGTTGCTTTCTGCACGTAGTTACTTCCGAGCGGTCCGACCGTCAAAGTACGCGAGCCTCGTGTTGCTTTCGGCTCGGAGTTACTTCCGCGCGGTCCTAGCGACAAAGTACGCGAGCCTCGTGTTGCTTTCGGCTCGGAGTTACTTCCGCGCGGTCCGATCGGCAAAGTACGCGAGCCTCGTGTTGCTTTCGGTTCGGAGTTACTTCCGCGCGGTCCGATCGGCAAAGTACGCGAGCCTCGTGTTGCTTTCGGCTCGGAGTTACTTCCGCGCGGTCCGATCGGCAAAGTACGCGAGCCTCGTGTTGCTTTTGGCTCGGAGTTATTTCCGCGCGGTCCTAGCGGCAAAGTACGCGAGCCTCGTGTTGCTTTCGGCTCGGAGTTACTTCCGCGCGGTCCGACGTCAAAGTACGCGAGCCTCGTGTTGCTTTCGGCTCGGAGTTACTTCCGCGCAGTCCTAGCGGCAAAGTACGCGAGCCTCGTGTTGCTTTCGGCTCGGAGTTACTTCCGCGCGGTCCGATCGGCAAAGTACGCGAGCCTCGTGTTGCTTTCGGCTCGAGTTACTTGCGCGGTCCGATCGGCAAAGTACGCGAGCCTTGTGTTGCTTTCGGCTCGGAGTTACTTCCGCGCGGTCCGATCGGCAAAGTACGCGAGCCTCGTGTTGCTTTCGGCTCGGAGTTATTTCCGCGCGGTCCGAGCGGCAAAGTACGCGAGCCTCGTGTTGCTTTCGGCTCGGAGTTACTTCCGCGCGGTCCGATCGGCAAAGTACGCGAGCCTTGCGGCTTTCGGCTCGGAGTTACTTCGCGGTTCGATCGGCAAGTACGCGAGCCTCGTGTTGCTTTCGGCTCGTAGCTACTTTCGAGCGGTTCGGACAACAAAGTCCGCGAGCCCTGTGTTGCTACTGCTCGGGGCTGCTTCCGAACGTTTCGGGCAATCAACTTTTTGTTCTCCGTATTGTTTTTTAAGCTATCTTAGCTATTTTCTCGTAAAAGTTAAATTTTCGCGTTTTGTGCTGTTTTTTCAAGCTCTCTGCTGGCGATCGGCTATGTTCTTAAATCTCGTGTTATTTTCTTGAGCTCTTCGTAATTTCGGCCGACGAGCGGCTAAGTTTACGAGTTTTGTGTTGCTTTCTGCACGTAGTTACTTCCGAGCGGTCCGACCGTCAAAGTACGCGAGCCTCGTGTTGCTTTCGGCTCGGAGTGACTTCCGCGCGGTCCTAGCGACAAAGTACGCGAGCCTCGTGTTGCTTTCGGCTCGGAGTTACTTCCGCGCGGTCCGATCGGCAAAGTACGCGAGCCTCGTGTTGCTTTCGGCTCGGAGTTACTTCCGCGCGGTCCGATCGGCAAAGTACGCGAGCCTCGTGTTGCTTTCGGCTCGTAGCTACTTTCGAGCGGTTCGGACAACAAAGTCCGCGAGCCCTGTGTTGCTACTGCTCGGGGCTGCTTCCGAACGTTTCGGGCAATCAACTTTTGTTCTCCGTATTGTTTTAAGCTATCTTAGCTATTTTCTCGTAAAAGTTAAATTTTCGCGTTTTGTGCTGTTTTTTCAAGCTCTCTGCTGGCGATCGGCTATGTTCTTAAATTTCGTGTTATTTTCTTGAGCTCTTCGTAATTTCGGCCGACGAGCGGCTAAGTTTACGAGTTTTGTGTTGCTTTCTGCACGTAGTTACTTCCGAGCGGTCCGACCGTCAAAGTACGCGAGCCTCGTGTTGCTTTCGGCTCGGAGTTACTTCCGCGCGGTCCTAGCGACAAAGTACGCGAGCCTCGTGTTGCTTTCGGCTCGGAGTTACTTCCGCGCGGTCCGATCGGCAAAGTACGCGAGCCTCGTGTTGCTTTCGGCTCGGAGTTACTTCCGCGCGGTCCGATCGGCAAAGTACGCGAGCCTCGTGTTGCTTTCGGCTCGGAGTTACTTCCGCGCGGTCCGATCGGCAAAGTACGCGAGCCTCGTGTTGCTTTCGGCTCGGAGTTACTTCCGCGCGGTCCGATCGGCAAAGTACGCGAGCCTCGTGTTGCTTTTGCTCGGAGTTATTTCCGCGCAGTCCTAGCGGCAAAGTACGCGAGCCTCGTGTTGCTTTCGGCTCGGAGTTACTTCCGCGCGGTCCGACCGTCAAAGTACGCGAGCCTCGTGTTGCTTTCGGCTCGGAGTTACTTCCGCGCGGTCCGAGCGGCAAAGTACGCGAGCCTCGTGTTGCTTTCGGCTCGGCTTCCGCGCGGTCCGATCGGCAAAGTACGCGAGCCTCGTGTTGCCGGCTCGGAGTTACTTGCGCGGTCCGATCGGCAAAGTACGCGAGCCTTGTGTTGCTTTCGGCTCGGAGTTACTTCCGCGCGGTCCGATCGGCAAAGTACGCGAGCCTCGTGTTGCTTTTGGCTCGGAGTTATTTCCGCGCAGTCCTAGCGGCAAAGTACGCGAGCTTCGTGTTGCTTTCGGCTCGGAGTTACTTCCGCGCGGTTCGATCGGCAAAGTACGCGAGCCTCGTGTTGCTTTCGGCTCGGAGTTACTTTCGCGCGGTCCGATCGGCAAAGTACGCGAGCCTCGTGTTGCTTTCGGCTCGTAGCTACTTTCGAGCGGTTCGGACAACAAAGTCCGCGAGCCCTGTGTTACTACTGCTCGGGGCTGCTTCCGAACGTTTCGGGCAATCAACTTTTTGTTCTCCGTATTGTTTTTTTAAGCTATCTTAGCTATTTTCTCGTAAAAGTTAAATTTTCGCGTTTTGTGCTGTTTTTTCAAGCTCTCTGCTGGCGATCGGCTATGTTCTTAAATCTCGTGTTATTTTCTTGAGCTCTTCGTAATTTCGGCCGACGAGCGGCTAAGTTTACGAGTTTTGTGTTGCTTTCTGCACGTAGTTACTTCCGAGCGGTCCGACCGTCAAAGTACGCGAGCCTCGTGTTGCTTTCGGCTCGGAGTTACTTCCGCGCGGTCCTAGCGACAAAGTACGCGAGCCTCGTGTTGCTTTCGGCTCGGAGTTACTTCCGCGCGGTCCGATCGGCAAAGTACGCGAGCCTCGTGTTGCTTTCGGCTCGGAGTTACTTCCGCGCGGTCCGATCGGCAAAGTACGCGAGCCTCGTGTTGCTTTCGGCTCGTAGCTACTTTCGAGCGGTTCGGACAACAAAGTCCGCGAGCCCTGTGTTTCTACTGCTCGGGGCTGCTTCCGAACGTTTCGGGCAATCAACTTTTTGTTCTCCGTATTGTTTTTTAAGCTATTTTAGCTATTTTCTCGTAAAAGTTAAATTTTCGCGTTTTGTGCTGTTTTTTCAAGCTCTCTGCTGGCGATCGGCTATGTTCTTAAATTTCGTGTTATTTTCTTGAGCTCTTCGTAATTTCGGCCGACGAGCGACTAAGTTTACGAGTTTTGTGTTGCTTTCTGCACGTAGTTACTTCCGAGCGGTCCGACCGTCAAAGTACGCGAGCCTCGTGTTGCTTTCGGCTCGGAGTTACTTCCGCGCGGTCCTAGCGACAAAGTACGCGAGCCTCGTGTTGCTTTCGGCTCGGAGTTACTTCCGCGCGGTCCGATCGGCAAAGTACGCGAGCCTCGTGTTGCTTTCGGCTCGTAGCTACTTTCGAGCGGTTCGACAACAAAGTCCGCGAGCCCTGTGTTGCTACTGCTCGAAGCTGCTTCTGAACGTTTCGGGCAATCAACTTTGTTCTCCGTAATGTTTTTAAGCTATCTTAGCTATTTTCTCGTAAAAGCAATTTTCGCGTTTTGTGTTGTTTTCGAGCTCTGCTGGCGATCGGCTATGTTCTTAAATCTCGTGTTATTTTCTTGAGCTCGTAATTTCGGCCGACGAGCTAAGTTTACGAGTTTTGTGTTGCTTTCTTCACGTAGTTACTTCCGAGCGGTCCGACCGTCAAAGTACGCGAGCCTCGTGTTGCTTTCGGCTCGGAGTTACTTCCGCGCGGTCCTAGCGACAAAGTACGCGAGCCTCGTGTTGCTTTCGGCTCGGAGTTACTTCCGCGCGGTCCGATCGGCAAAGTACGCGAGCCTCGTGTTGCTTTCGGCTCGGAGTTACTTCCGCGCGGTCCGATCGGCAAAGTACGCGAGCCTCGTGTTGCTTTCGGCTCGTAGCTACTTTCGAGCGGTTCGGACAACAAAGTCCGCGAGCCCTGTGTTTCTACTGCTCGGGGCTGCTTCCGAACGTTTCGGGCAATCAACCTTTTGTTCTCCGTATTGTTTTTTTAAGCTATCTTAGCTATTTTCTCGTAAAAGTTAAATTTTCGCGTTTTGTGCTGTTTTTCGAGCTCTCTGCTGGCGATCGGCTATGTTCTTAAATCTCGTGTTATTTCGAGCTCTTCGTAATTTCGGCCGACGAGCGGCTAAGGTTACGAGTTTTGTGTTGCTTTCTGCACGTAGTTACTTCCGAGCGGTCCGACCGTCAAAGTACGCGAGCCTCGTGTTGCTTTCGGCTCCGAGTTACTTCCGCGCGGTCCTAGCGACAAAGTACGCGAGCCTCGTGTTGCTTTCGGCTCGGAGTTACTTCCGCGCGGTCCGATCGGCAAAGTACGCGAGCCTCGTGTTGCTTTCGGCTCGGAGTTACTTCCGCGCGGTCCGATCGGCAAAGTACGCGAGCCTCGTGTTGCTTTCGGCTCGGAGTTACTTCCGCGCGGTCCGATCGGCAAAGTACGCGAGCCTCGTGTTGCTTTTGGCTCGGAGTTATTTCCGCGCGGTCCTAGCGGCAAAGTACGCGAGCCTCGTGTTGCTTTCGGCTCGAGTTATCGCGGTCCGATCGTCAAGTACGCGAGCCTCGTGTTGCTTTCGGCTCGGAGTTACTTCCGCGCGGTCCTAGCGGCAAAGTACGCGAGCCTCGTGTTGCTTTCGGCTCGGAGTTACTTCCGCGCGGTCCGATCGGCAAAGTACGCGAGCCTCGTGTTGCTTTCGGCTCGAGTTACTTTGCGCGGTCCGATCGGCAAAGTACGCGAGCCTCGTGTTGCTTTCGGCTCGGAGTTACTTCCGCGCGGTCCGATCGGCAAAGTACGCGAGCCTCGTGTTGCTTTCGGCTCGGAGTTATTTCCGCGCGGTCCTAGCGGCAAAGTACGCGAGTTTCGTGTTGCTTTCGGCTCGAGTTACTCCGCGCGGTTCGATCGGCAAAGTACGCGAGCCTTGTGTTGCTTCCTCGGAGTTACTTCCGCGCGGTCCGATCGGCAAAGTACGCGAGCCTCGTGTTGCTTTCGGCTCGTAGCTACTTTCGAGCGGTTCGGACAACAAAGTCCGCGAGCCCTGTGTTGCTACTGCTCGGGGCTGCTTCCGAACGTTTCGGCAATCAACTTTGTTCTCCGTATTGTTTTTTAAGCTATCTTAGCTATTTTCTCGTTAAAGTTAAATTTTCGCGTTTTGTGCTGTTTTTTCGAGCTCTCTGCTGGCGATCGTCTATGTTCTTAAATCTCGTGTTATTTTCTTGAGCTCCTCGTAATTTCGGCCGACGAGCGGCTAAGTTTACGAGTTTTGTGTTGCTTTCTGCACGTAGTTACTTCCGAGCGGTCCGACCGAAAGTACGCGAGCCTCGTGTTGCTTTCGGCTCGGAGTTACTTCCGCGCGGTCCTAGCGACAAAGTACGCGAGCCTCGTGTTGCTTTCGGCTCGGAGTTACTTCCGCGCGGTCCGATCGGCAAAGTACGCGAGCCTCGTGTTGCTTTCGGCTCGGAGTTACTTCCGCGCGGTCCGATCGGCAAAGTACGCGAGCCTCGTGTTGCTTTCGGCTCGGAGTTACTTCCGCGCGGTCCGATCGGCAAAGTACGCGAGCCTCGTGTTGCTTTGCTCGGAGTTACTTCCGCGCGGTCCTAGCGGCAAAGTACGCGAGCCTCGTGTTGCTTTCGGGCCGGAGTTACTTCCGCGCGGTCCGATCGGCAAAGTACGCGAGCCTCGTGTTGCTTTCGGCTCGGAGTTACTTCCGCGCGGTCCTAGCGACAAAGTACGCGAGCCTCGTGTTGCTTTCGGCTCGGAGTTACTTCCGCGCGGTCCGATCGGCAAAGTACGCGAGCCTCGTGTTTTCGGCTCGGAGTTACTTCCGCGCGGTCCGATCGGCAAAGTACGCGAGCCCTCGTGTTGCTTTCGGCTCGGAGTTACTTCCGCGCGGTCCGATCGGCAAAGTACGCGAGCCTCGTGTTGCTTTCGGCTCGGAGTTACTTCCGCGCGGTCTGATCGGCAAAGTACGCGAGCCTCGTGTTGCTTTCGGCTCGGAGTTACTTCCGCGCGGTCCGATCGGCAAAGTACGCGAGCCTCGTGTTGCTTTCGGCTCGTAGCTACTTTCGAGCGGTTCTGACAACAAAGTCCGCGAGCCCTGTGTTGCTACTGCTCGGGGCTGCTTCCGAACGTTTCGGGCAATCAACTTTTTGTTCTCCGTATTGTTTTTTTGCTATCTTAGCTATTTTCTCGTAAGTTAAATTTTCGTTTTGTGCTGTTTTTTCGAGCTCTCTGCTGGCGATCGGCTATGTTCTTAAATCTCGTGTTATTTTCTTGAGCTCTTCGTAATTTCGGCCGACGAGCGGCTAAGTTTACGAGTTTTGTGTTGCTTTCTGCACGTAGTTACTTCCGAGCGGTCCGACCGTCAAAGAACGCGAGCCTCGTGTTGCTTCGGCTCGGAGTTACTTCCGCGCGGTCCTAGCGACAAAGTACGCGAGCCCGTGTTGCTTTCGGCTCGAGCTTCCGCGCGGTCCGATCGGCAGTACGCGAGCCTCGTGTTGCTTTCGGCTGGAGTTACCCGCGCGGTCCGATCGGCAAAGTACGCGAGCCTCGTGTTGCTTTCGGCTCGGAGTTACTTCCGCGCGGTCCGAGCGGCGTACGCGAGCCTCGTGTTGCTTTCGGCTCGGAGTTACTTCCGCGCGGTCCTAGCGGCAAAGTACGCGAGCCCGTGTTGCTTTCGGCCTGACATTTCCGCGCGGTCCGATCGGCAAAGTACGCGAGCCTCGTGTTGCTTTCGGCTCGGAGTTACTTTCGCGCGGTCCGATCGGCAAAGTACGCGAGCCTCGTGTTGCTTTCGGCTCCGAGTTACTTCCGCGCGGTCCGATCGGCAAAGTACGCGAGCCTCGTGTTGCTTTCGGCTCGGAGTTACTTCCGCGCGGTCCGATCGGCAAAGTACGCGAGCCTCGTGTTGCTTTCGGCTCGGAGTTACTTCCGCGCGGTCCGACCGTCAAAGTACGCGAGCCTCGTGTTGCTTTTGGCTCGGAGTTACTTCCGCGCGGTCCTAGCGGCAAAGTACGCGAGCCTCGTGTTGCTTTCGGCTCGGAGTTACTTCCGCGCGGTCCGATCGGCAAAGTACGCGAGCCTCGTGTTGCTTTCGGCTCCGAGTTACTTCCGCGCGGTCCGATCGGCAAAGTACGCGAGCCTCGTGTTGCTTTCGGCTCGGAGTTACTTCCGCGCGGTCCGATCGGCAAAGTACGCGAGCCTCGTGTTGCTTTCGGCTCGTAGCTACTTTCGAGCGGTTCGACAACAAAGTCCGCGAGCCCTGTGTTGCTACTGCTCGGGGCTCCGAACGTTTCGCAATCAACTTTGTTCTCCGTATTGTTTTTTAAGCTATCTTAGCTATTTTCTCGTAAAAGTTAAATTTTCGCGTTTTGTGCTGTTTTTTCGAGCTCTCTGCTGGCGATCGGCTATGTTCTTAAATCTCGTGTTATTTTCTTGAGCTCTTCGTAATTTCGGCCGACGAGCGGCTAAGCCGAGTTTTGTGTTGCTTGCACGTAGTTACTTCCGAGCGGTCCGACCGTCAAAGTACGCGAGCCTCGTGTTGCTTTCGGCTCGGAGTTACTTCCGCGCGGTCCTAGCGACAAAGTACGCGAGCCTCGTGTTGCTTTCGGCTCGGAGTTACTTCCGCGCGGTCCGATCGGCAAAGTACGCGAGCCTCGTGTTGCTTTCGGCTCGGAGTTACTTCCGCGCGGTCCTAGCGGCAAAGTACGCGAGCCTCGTGTTGCTTTCGGCTCGGAGTTACTCCGCGCGGTCCGAGCGGCAAAGTACGCGAGCCTCGTGTTGCTTTCGGCTCGGAGTTACCTCCGCGCGGTCCGATCGGCAAAGTACGCGAGCCTCGTGTTGCTTTCGGCTCGGAGTTACTTCCGCGCGGTCCGATCGGCAAAGTACGCGAGCCTCGTGTTGCTTTCGGCTCGTAGCTGAGCGGTCTGGACAACAAAGTCCGCGAGCCCTGTGTTATTACTGCTCGGGGCTGCTTCCGAACGTTTCGGGCAATCAACTTTTTGTTCTCCGTATTGTTTTTTTAAGCTATCTTAGCTATTTTCTCAAAAGTTAAATTTTCGCGTTTGTGTTGCTTTTTTTTCGAGCTCTCTGCTGGCGATCGTTTATGTTCTTAAATCTCGTGTTATTTTCTTGAGCTCTTCGTAATTTCGGCCGACGAGCGGCTAAGTTTACGAGTTTTGTGTTGCTTTTTGCACGTAGTTACTTCCGAGCGGTCCGACCGTCAAAGTACGCGAGCCTCGTGTTGCTTTCGGCTCGGAGTTACATCCGCGCGGTCCTAGCGACAAAGTACGCGAGCCTCGTGTTGCTTTCGGCTCGGAGTTACTTCCGCGCGGTCCGATCGGCAAAGTACGCGAGCCCCGTGTTGCTTTCGGCTCGGAGTTACTTCCGCGCGGTCCGATCGGCAAAGTACGCGAGCCTCGTGTTGCTTTCGGCCGGAGTTACTTCCGCGCGGTCCGAGCGGCAAAGTACGCGAGCCTCGTTGCTTTCGGCTCGGAGTTACTTCCGCGCGGTCCTAGCGGCAAAGTACGCGAGCCTCGTGTTGCTTTCGGCTCGGAGTTACTTCCGCGCGGTCCGAGCGGCAAAGTACGCGAGCCTCGTGTTGCTTTCGGCTCGGAGTTACTTCCGCGCGGTCCGACGACAAAGTACGCGAGCCTCGTGTTGCTTTCGGCTCGGAGTTACTTCCGCGCGGTCCGATCGGCAAAGTACGCGAGCCTCGTGTTGCTTTCGGCTCGGAGTTACTTCCGCGCGGTCCGATCGGCAAAGTACGCGAGCCTCGTGTTGCTTTCGGCTCGTAGCTACTTTCGAGCGGTTCGACAACAAAGTCCGCGAGCCCTGTGTTGCTACTGCTCGGGGCTGCTTGAACGTTTCGGGCAATCAACTTTTGTTCTCCGTATTGTTTTTAAGCTATCTTAGCTATTTTCTCGTAAAAGTTAAATTTTCGCGTTTTGTGCTGTTTTTTCGAGCTCTCTGCTGGCGATCGTCTATGTTCTTAAATCTCGTGTTATTTTCTTGAGCTCTTCGTAATTTCGGCCGACGAGCGGCTAAGTTTACGAGTTTTGTGTTGCTTTCTGCACGTAGTTACTTCCGAGCGGTCCGACCGTCAAAGTACGCGAGCCTCGTGTTGCTTTCGGCTCGGGGTTACTTCCGCGCGGTCCTAGCGACAAAGTACGCGAGCCTCGTGTTGCTTTCGGCTCGGAGTTACTTCCGCGCGGTCCGATCGGCAAAGTACGCGAGCCTCGTGTTGCTTTCGGCTCGGAGTTACTTCCGCGCGGTCCGATCGGCAAAGTACGCGAGCCTCGTGTTGCTTTTGGCTCGGAGTTACTTCCGCGCGGTCCTAGCGGCAAAGTACGCGAGCCTCGTGTTGCTTTCGGCTCGGAGTTACTTCCGCGCGGTCCGACGGCAAAGTACGCGAGCCTCGTGTTGCTGGCTCAAGTTTTCCGCGATCCTAGCGGCAAAGTACGCGAGCCTCGTGTTGCTTTCGGCTCGGAGTTACTTCCGCGCGGTCCGATCGTCAAAGTACGCGAGCCTCGTGTTGCTTTCGGCTCGGAGTTACTTCCGCGCGGTCCTAGCGGCAAAGTACGCGAGCCTCGTGTTGCTTTCGGCTCGGAGTTACTTCCGCGCGGTCCGATCGGCAAAGTACGCGAGCCTCGTGTTGCTTTCGGCTCGGAGCTTTGCGCGGTCCGATCGGCAAAGTACGCGAGCCTCGTGTTGCTTTCGGCTCGGAGTTACTTCCGCGCGGTCCGATCGGCAAAGTACGCGAGCCTCGTGTTGCTTTCGGCTCGGAGTTACTTCCGCGCGGTCCGATCGGCAAAGTACGCGAGCCTCGTGTTGCTTTCGGCTCGGAGTTACTTCCGCGCTGTCCGATCGGCAAAGTACGCGAACCTCGTGTTGCTACTGCTCGGAGTTACTTCCGCGCGGTCCTAGCGGCAAAGTACGCGAGCCTCGTGTTGCTTTCGGCTCGGAGTTACTTCCGCGCGGTTCGATCGGCAAAGTACGCGAGCCTCGTGTTGCTTTCGGCTCGGAGTTACTTCCGCGCGGTCCGATCGGCAAAGTACGCGAGCCTCGTGTTGCTTTCGGCTCGTAGCTACTTTCGAGCGGTTCGGACAACAAAGTCCGCGAGCCCTGTGTTACTACTGCTCGGGGCTGCTTCCGAACGTTTCGGGCAATCAACTTTTGTTCTCCGTATTGTTTTTAAGCTATCTTAGCTATTTTCTCGTAAAAGTTAAATTTTCGCGTTTTGTGCTGTTTTTTCAAGCTCTCTGCTGGCGATCGGCTATGTTCTTAAATCTGTGTTATTTTCTTGAGCTCTTCGTAATTTCGGCCGACGAGCGGCTAAGTTTACGAGTTTTGTGTTGCTTTCTGCACGTAGTTACTTCCGAGCGGTCCGACCGTCAAAGTACGCGAGCCTCGTGTTGCTTTCGGCTCGGAGTTACTTCCGCGCGGTCCTAGCGACAAAGTACGCGAGCCTCGTGTTGCTTTCGGCTCGGAGTTACTTCCGCGCGGTCCGATCGGCAAAGTACGCGAGCCTCGTGTTGCTTTCGGCTCGGAGTTACTTCCGCGCGGTCCGATCGGCAAAGTACGCGAGCCTCGTGTTGCTTTCGGCTCGTAGCTACTTTCGAGCGGTTCGGACAACAAAGTCCGCGAGCCCTGTGTTGCTACTGCTCGGGGCTGCTTCCGAACGTTTCGGGCAATCAACTTTTTGTTCTCCGTATTGTTTTTTAAGCTATCTTAGCTATTTTCTCGTAAAAGTTAAATTTTCGCGTTTTGTGCTGTTTTTTCAAGCTCTCTGCTGGCGATCGGCTATGTTCTTAAATCTCGTGTTATTTTCTTGAGCTCTTCGTAATTTCGGCCGACGAGCGGCTAAGTTTACGAGTTTTGTGTTGCTTTCTGCACGTAGTTACTTCCGAGCGGTCCGACCGTCAAAGTACGCGAGCCTCGTGTTGCTTTCGGCTCGGAGTTACTTCCGCGCGGTCCTAGCGACAAAGTACGCGAGCCTCGTGTTGCTTTCGGCTCGGAGTTACTTCCGCGCGGTCCGATCGGCAAAGTACGCGAGCCTCGTGTTGCTTTCGGCTCGTAGCTACTTTCGAGCGGTTCGACAACAAAGTCCGCGAGCCCTGTGTTGCTACTGCTCGAAGCTGCTTTGAACGTTTCGGGCAATTAACTTTTGTTCTCCGTAATGTTTTTAAGCTATCTTAGCTATTTTCTCGTAAAAGTTAAATTTTCACGTTTTGTGCTGTTTTTTCGAGCTCTCTGCTGGCGATCGGCTATGTTCTTAAATCTCGTGTTATTTTCTTGAGCTCTTCGTAATTTCGGCCGACGAGCGGCTAAGTTTACGAGTTTTGTGTTGCTTTCTGCACGTAGTTACTTCCGAGCGGTCCGACCGTCAAAGTACGCGAGCCTCGTGTTGCTTTCGGCTCGGAGTTACTTCCGCGCGGTCCTAGCGACAAAGTACGCGAGCCTCGTGTTGCTTTCGGCTCGGAGTTACTTCCGCGCGGTTCGATCGGCAAAGTACGCGAGCCTCGTGTTGCTTTCGGCTCGGAGTTACTTCCGCGCGGTCCGATCGGCAAAGTACGCGAGCCTCGTGTTGCTTTCGGCTCGTAGCTACTTTCGAGCGGTTCGGACAACAAAGTCCGCGAGCCCTGTGTTGCTACTGCTCGGGGCTGCTTCCGAACGTTTCGGGCAATCAACTTTTTGTTCTCCGTATTGTTTTTTAAGCTATCTTAGCTATTTTCTCGTAAAAGTTAAATTTTCGCGTTTTGTGCTGTTTTTCAAGCTCTGCTGGCGATCGGCTATGTTCTTAAATCTCGTGTTATTTTCTTGAGCTCTTCGTAATTTCGGCCGACGAGCGGCTAAGTTTACGAGTTTTGTGTTGCTTTCTGCACGTAGTTACTTCCGAGCGGTCCGACCGTCAAAGTACGCGAGCCTCGTGTTGCTTTCGGCTCGGAGTTACTTCCGCGCGGTCCTAGCGACAAAGTACGCGAGCCTCGTGTTGCTTTCGGCTCGGAGTTACTTCCGCGCGGTCCGATCGGCAAAGTACGCGAGCCTCGTGTTGCTTTCGGCTCGGAGTTACTTCCGCGCGGTCCGATCGGCAAAGTACGCGAGCCTCGTGTTGCTTTCGGCTCGGAGTTACTTCCGCGCGGTCCGATCGGCAAAGTACGCGAGCCTCGTGTTGCTTTCGGCTCGGAGTTATTTCCGCGCGGTCCTAGCGGCAAAGTACGCGAGCCTCGTGTTGCTTTCGGCTCGGAGTTACTTCCGCGCGGTCCGACCGTCAAAGTACGCGAGCCTCGTGTTGCTTTTGGCTCGGAGTTATTTCCGCGCAGTCCTAGCGGCAAAGTACGCGAGCCTCGTGTTGCTTTCGGCTCGGAGTTACTTCCGCGCGGTCCGATCGGCAAAGTACGCGAGCCTCGTGTTGCTTTCGGTTCGGAGTTACTTTTGCGCGGTCCGATCGGCAAAGTACGCGAGCCTTGTGTTGCTTTCGGCTCGGAGTTACTTCCGCGCGGTCCGATCGGCAAAGTACGCGAGCCTCGTGTTGCTTTTGGCTCGGAGTTATTTCCGCGCAGTCCTAGCGGCAAAGTACGCGAGCCTCGTGTTGCTTTCGGCTCGGAGTTACTTCCGCGCGGTTCGATCGGCAAAGTACGCGAGCCTCGTGTTGCTTTCGGCTCGGAGTTACTTCCGCGCGGTCCGATCGGCAAAGTACGCGAGCCTCGTGTTGCTTTCGGCTCGTAGCTACTTTCGAGCGGTTCGGACAACAAAGTCCGCGAGCCCTGTGTTGCTACTGCTCGGGGCTGCTTCCGAACGTTTCGGGCAATCAACTTTTTGTTCTCCGTATTGTTTTTTTAAGCTATCTTAGCTATTTTCTCGTAAAAGTTAAATTTTCGCGTTTTGTGCTGTTTTTTCAAGCTCTCTGCTGGCGATCGGCTATGTTCTTAAATTTCGTGTTATTTTCTTGAGCTCTTCGTAATTTCGGCCGACGAGCGGCTAAGTTTACGAGTTTTGTGTTGCTTTCTGCACGTAGTTACTTCCGAGCGGTCCGACCGTCAAAGTACGCGAGCCTCGTGTTGCTTTCGGCTCGGAGTTACTTCCGCGCGGTCCTAGCGACAAAGTACGCGAGCCTCGTGTTGCTTTCGGCTCGGAGTTACTTCCGCGCGGTCCGATCGGCAAAGTACGCGAGCCTCGTGTTGCTTTCGGCTCGGAGTTACTTCCGCGCGGTCCGATCGGCAAAGTACGCGAGCCTCGTGTTGCTTTCGGCTCGGAGTTACTTCCGCGCGGTCCGATCGGCAAAGTACGCGAGCCTCGTGTTGCTTTCGGCTCGGAGTTACTTCCGCGCAGTCCGAGCGGCAAAGTACGCGAGCCTCGTGTTGCTTTCGGCTCGGAGTTACTTCCGCGCGGTCCGATCGGCAAAGTACGCGAGCCTCGTGTTGCTTTCGGCTCGGAGTTACTTCCGCGCGGTCCTAGCGGCAAAGTACGCGAGCCTCGTGTTGCTTTCGGCTCGGAGTTACTTCCGCGCGGTCCGATCGGCAAAGTACGCGAGCCTCGTGTTGCTTTCGGCTCGGAGTTACTTCCGCGCGGTCCGATCGGCAAAGTACGCGAGCCTCGTGTTGCTTTCGGCTCGGAGTTACTTCCGCGCGGTCCGATCGGCAAAGTACGCGAGCCTCGTGTTGCTTTCGGCTCGGAGTTACTTCCGCGCGGTTCGATCGGCAAAGTACGCGAGCCTCGTGTTGCTTTCGGCTCGGAGTTACTTCCGCGCGGTCCGATCGGCAAAGTACGCGAGCCTCGTGTTGCTTTCGGCTCGTAGCTACTTTCGAGCGGTTCGGACAACAAAGTCCGCGAGCCCTGTGTTGCTACTGCTCGGGGCTGCTTCCGAACGTTTCGGGCAATCAACTTTTTGTTCTCCGTATTGTTTTTTAAGCTATCTTAGCTATTTTCTCGTAAAAGTTAAATTTTCGCGTTTTGTGCTGTTTTTTCAAGCTCTCTGCTGGCGATCGGCTATGTTCTTAAATCTCGTGTTATTTTCTTGAGCTCTTCGTAATTTCGGCCGACGAGCGGCTAAGTTTACGAGTTTTGTGTTGCTTTCTGCACGTAGTTACTTCCGAGCGGTCCGACCGTCAAAGTACGCGAGCCTCGTGTTGCTTTCGGCTCGGAGTTACTTCCGCGCGGTCCTAGCGACAAAGTACGCGAGCCTCGTGTTGCTTTCGGCTCGGAGTTACTTCCGCGCGGTCCGATCGGCAAAGTACGCGAGCCTCGTGTTGCTTTCGGCTCGGAGTTACTTCCGCGCGGTCCGATCGGCAAAGTACGCGAGCCTCGTGTTGCTTTCGGCTCGGAGTTACTTCCGCGCGGTCCGATCGGCAAAGTACGCGAGCCTCGTGTTGCTTTGGCTCGGAGTTATTTCCGCGCAGTCCTAGCGGCAAAGTACGCGAGCCTCGTGTTGCTTTCGGCTCGGAGTTACTTCCGCGCGGTCCGATCGGCAAAGTACGCGAGCCTCGTGTTGCTTTCGGCTCGGAGTTACTTTCGCGCAGTCCGATCGGCAAAGTACGCGAGCCTCGTGTTGCTTTCGGCTCGGAGTTACTTCCGCGCGGTCCGATCGGCAAAGTACGCGAGCCTCGTGTTGCTTTCGGCTCGGAGTTACTTCCGCGCGGTCCGATCGGCAAAGTACGCGAGCCTCGTGTTGCTTTCGGCTCGGAGTTACTTCCGCGCGGTCCGATCGGCAAAGTACGCGAGCCTCGTGTTGCTTTTGGCTCGGAGTTATTTCCGCGCAGTCCTAGCGGCAAAGTACGCGAGCCTCGTGTTGCTTTCGGCTCGGAGTTACTTCCGCGCGGTCCGATCGGCAAAGTACGCGAGCCTCGTGTTGCTTTCGGCTCGGAGTTACTTCCGCGCGGTCCGATCGGCAAAGTACGCGAGCCTCGTGTTGCTTTCGGCTCGGAGTTACTTCCGCGCGGTCCGATCGGCAAAGTACGCGAGCCTCGTGTTGCTTTCGGCTCGTAGCTACTTTCGAGCGGTTCGGACAACAAAGTCCGCGAGCCCTGTGTTGCTACTGCTCGAAGCTGCTTCCGAACGTTTCGGGCAATCAACTTTTTGTTCTCCGTAATGTTTTTTTAAGCTATCTTAGCTATTTTCTCGTAAAAGTTAAATTTTCGCGTTTTGTGCTGTTTTTTCGAGCTCTCTGCTGGCGATCGGCTATGTTCTTAAATCTCGTGTTATTTTCTTGAGCTCTTCGTAATTTCGGCCGACGAGCGGCTAAGTTTACGAGTTTTGTGTTGCTTTCTGCACGTAGTTACTTCCGAGCGGTCCGACCGTCAAAGTACGCGAGCCTCGTGTTGCTTTCGGCTCGGAGTTACTTCCGCGCGGTCCTAGCGACAAAGTACGCGAGCCTCGTGTTGCTTTCGGCTCGGAGTTACTTCCGCGCGGTCCGATCGGCAAAGTACGCGAGCCTCGTGTTGCTTTCGGCTCGGAGTTACTTCCGCGCGGTCCGATCGGCAAAGTACGCGAGCCTCGTGTTGCTTTCGGCTCGGAGTTACTTCCGCGCGGTCCGATCGGCAAAGTACGCGAGCCTCGTGTTGCTTTCGGCTCGGAGTTACTTCCGCGCGGTTCGATCGGCAAAGTACGCGAGCCTCGTGTTGCTTTCGGCTCGGAGTTACTTCCGCGCGGTCCGATCGGCAAAGTACGCGAGCCTCGTGTTGCTTTCGGCTCGTAGCTACTTTCGAGCGGTTCGGACAACAAAGTCCGCGAGCCCTGTGTTGCTACTGCTCGGGGCTGCTTCCGAACGTTTCGGGCAATCAACCTTTTGTTCTCCGTATTGTTTTTTTAAGCTATCTTAGCTATTTTCTCGTAAAAGTTAAATTTTCGCGTTTTGTGCTGTTTTCGAGCTCTCTGCTGGCGATCGGCTATGTTCTTAAATTTCGTGTTATTTTCTTGAGCTCTTCGTAATTTCGGCCGACGAGCGGCTAAGTTTACGAGTTTTGTGTTGCTTTCTGCACGTAGTTACTTCCGAGCGGTCCGACCGTCAAAGTACGCGAGCCTCGTGTTGCTTTCGGCTCGGAGTTACTTCCGCGCGGTCCTAGCGACAAAGTACGCGAGCCTCGTGTTGCTTTCGGCTCGGAGTTACTTCCGCGCGGTCCGATCGGCAAAGTACGCGAGCCTCGTGTTGCTTTCGGCTCGGAGTTACTTCCGCGCGGTCCGATCGGCAAAGTACGCGAGCCTCGTGTTGCTTTCGGCTCGGAGTTACTTCCGCGCGGTCCGATCGGCAAAGTACGCGAGCCTCGTGTTGCTTTTGGCTCGGAGTTATTTCCGCGCAGTCCTAGCGGCAAAGTACGCGAGCCTCGTGTTGCTTTCGGCTCGGAGTTACTTCCGCGCGGTCCGATCGGCAAAGTACGCGAGCCTCGTGTTGCTTTCGGCTCGGAGTTACTTCCGCGCGGTCCGACCGACAAAGTACGCGAGCTTCGTGTTGCTTTCGGCTCGGAGTTACTTTCGCGCGGTTCGATCGGCAAAGTACGCGAGCCTTGTGTTGCTTTCGGCTCGGAGTTACTTCCGCGCGGTCCGATCGGCAAAGTACGCGAGCCTCGTGTTGCTTTCGGCTCGTAGCTACTTTCGAGCGGTTCGGACAACAAAGTCCGCGAGCCCTGTGTTTCTACTGCTCGGGGCTGCTTACGAACGTTTCGGGCAATCAACTTTTTGTTCTCCGTATTGTTTTTTTAAGCTATCTTAGCTATTTTCTCGTAAAAGTTAAATTTTCGCGTTTTGTGCTGTTTTTTCAAGCTCTCTGCTGGCGATCGGCTATGTTCTTAAATCTCGTGTTATTTTCTTGAGCTCTTCGTAATTTCGGCCGACGAGCGGCTAAGTTTACGAGTTTTGTGTTGCTTTCTGCACGTAGTTACTTCCGAGCGGTCCGACCGTCAAAGTACGCGAGCCTCGTGTTGCTTTCGGCTCGGAGTTACTTCCGCGCGGTCCTAGCGACAAAGTACGCGAGCCTCGTGTTGCTTTCGGCTCGGAGTTACTTCCGCGCGGTCCGATCGGCAAAGTACGCGAGCCTCGTGTTGCTTTCGGCTCGGAGTTACTTCCGCGCGGTCCGATCGGCAAAGTACGCGAGCCTCGTGTTGCTTTCGGCTCGGAGTTACTTCCGCGCGGTCCTAGCGGCAAAGTACGCGAGCCTCGTGTTGCTTTCGGCTCGGAGTTACTTCCGCGCGGTCCGAGCGGCAAAGTACGCGAGCCTCGTGTTGCTTTCGGCTCGGAGTTACTTCCGCGCGGTCCGAGCGGCAAAGTACGCGAGCCTCGTGTTGCTTTCGGCTCGGAGTTACTTCCGCGCGGTCCGACCGGCAAAGTACGCGAGCCTCGTGTTGCTTTCGGCTCGGAGTTACTTCCGCGCGGTCCTAGCGGCAAAGTACGCGAGCCTCGTGTTGCTTTCGGCTCGGAGTTACTTCCGCGCGGTCCGATCGGCAAAGTACGCGAGCCTCGTGTTGCTTTCGGCTCGGAGTTACTTCCGCGCGGTCCGATCGGCAAAGTACGCGAGCCTCGTGTTGCTTTCGGCTCGGAGTTACTTCCGCGCGGTCCGATCGGCAAAGTACGCGAGCCTCGTGTTGCTTTCGGCTCGGAGTTACTTCCGCGCGGTCCGATCGGCAAAGTACGCGAGCCTCGTGTTGCTTTCGGCTCGGAGTTACTTCCGCGCGGTCCGATCGGCAAAGTACGCGAGCCTCGTGTTGCTTTCGGCTCGTAGCTACTTTCGAGCGGTTCGGACAACAAAGTCCGCGAGCCCTGTGTTGCTACTGCTCGGGGCTGCTTCCGAACGTTTCGGGCAATCAACTTTTTGTTCTCCGTATTGTTTTTTAAGCTATCTTAGCTATTTTCTCGTAAAAGTTAAATTTTCGCGTTTTGTGCTGTTTTTCGAGCTCTCTGCTGGCGATCGGCTATGTTCTTAAATCTCGTGTTATTTTCTTGAGCTCTTCGTAATTTCGGCCGACGAGCGGCTAAGTTTACGAGTTTTGTGTTGCTTTCTGCACGTAGTTACTTCCGAGCGGTCCGACCGTCAAAGTACGCGAGCCTCGTGTTGCTTTCGGCTCGGAGTTACTTCCGCGCGGTCCTAGCGACAAAGTACGCGAGCCTCGTGTTGCTTTCGGCTCGGAGTTACTTCCGCGCGGTCCGATCGGCAAAGTACGCGAGCCTCGTGTTGCTTTCGGCTCGGAGTTACTTCCGCGCGGTCCGATCGGCAAAGTACGCGAGCCTCGTGTTGCTTTCGGCTCGGAGTTACTTCCGCGCGGTCCGATCGGCAAAGTACGCGAGCCTCGTGTTGCTTTCGGCTCGGAGTTACTTCCGCGCGGTCCGATCGGCAAAGTACGCGAGCCTCGTGTTGCTTTCGGCTCGGAGTTACTTCCGCGCGGTCCGATCGGCAAAGTACGCGAGCCTCGTGTTGCTTTCGGCTCGTAGCTACTTTCGAGCGGTTCGGACAACAAAGTCCGCGAGCCCTGTGTTGCTACTGCTCGGGGCTGCTTCCGGACGTTTCGGGCAATCAACTTTTGTTCTCCGTATTGTTTTTAAGCTATCTTAGCTATTTTCTCGTAAAAGTTAAATTTTCGCGTTTTGTGCTGTTTTTTCAAGCTCTCTGCTGGCGATCGGCTATGTTCTTAAATCTCGTGTTATTTTCTTGAGCTCTTCGTAATTTCGGCCGACGAGCGGCTAAGTTTACGAGTTTTGTGTTGCTTTCTGCACGTAGTTACTTCCGAGCGGTCCGACCGTCAAAGTACGCGAGCCTCGTGTTGCTTTCGGCTCGGAGTTACTTCCGCGCGGTCCTAGCGACAAAGTACGCGAGCCTCGTGTTGCTTTCGGCTCGGAGTTACTTCCGCGCGGTCCGATCGGCAAAGTACGCGAGCCTCGTGTTGCTTTCGGCTCGGAGTTACTTCCGCGCGGTCCGATCGGCAAAGTACGCGAGCCTCGTGTTGCTTTCGGCTCGGAGTTACTTCCGCGCGGTCCGATCGGCAAAGTACGCGAGCCTCGTGTTGCTTTCGGCTCGGAGTTATTTCCGCGCAGTCCTAGCGGCAAAGTACGCGAGCCTCGTGTTGCTTTCGGCTCGGAGTTACTTCCGCGCGGTCCGATCGGCAAAGTACGCGAGCCTCGTGTTGCTTTCGGCTCGGAGTTACTTCCGCGCGGTCCGATCGGCAAAGTACGCGAGCCTCGTGTTGCTTTCGGCTCGGAGTTACTTCCGCGCGGTCCGATCGGCAAAGTACGCGAGCCTCGTGTTGCTTTCGGCTCGGAGTTATTTCCGCGCAGTCCTAGCGGCAAAGTACGCGAGCCTCGTGTTGCTTTCGGCTCGGAGTTACTTCCGCGCGGTCCGATCGGCAAAGTACGCGAGCCTCGTGTTGCTTTCGGCTCGGAGTTACTTCCGCGCGGTCTGATCGGCAAAGTACGCGAGCCTCGTGTTGCTTTCGGCTCGGAGTTACTTCCGCGCGGTCCGATCGGCAAAGTACGCGAGCCTCGTGTTGCTTTCGGCTCGTAGCTACTTTCGAGCGGTTCGGACAACAAAGTCCGCGAGCCCTGTGTTGCTACTGCTCGGGGCTGCTTCCGAACGTTTCGGGCAATCAACTTTTTGTTCTCCGTATTGTTTTTTAAGCTATCTTAGCTATTTTCTCGTAAAAGTTAAATTTTCGCGTTTTGTGCTGTTTTTTCGAGCTCTCTGCTGGCGATCGGCTATGTTCTTAAATCTCGTGTTATTTTCTTGAGCTCTTCGTAATTTCGGCCGACGAGCGGCTAAGTTTACGAGTTTTGTGTTGCTTTCTGCACGTAGTTACTTCCGAGCGGTCCGACCGTCAAAGTACGCGAGCCTCGTGTTGCTTTCGGCTCGGAGTTACTTCCGCGCGGTCCTAGCGACAAAGTACGCGAGCCTCGTGTTGCTTTCGGCTCGGAGTTACTTCCGCGCGGTCCGATCGGCAAAGTACGCGAGCCTCGTGTTGCTTTCGGCTCGGAGTTACTTCCGCGCGGTCCGATCGGCAAAGTACGCGAGCCTCGTGTTGCTTTCGGCTCGGAGTTACTTCCGCGCGGTCCGATCGGCAAAGTACGCGAGCCTCGTGTTGCTTTCGGCTCGGAGTTACTTCCGCGCGGTCCGATCGGCAAAGTACGCGAGCCTCGTGTTGCTTTCGGCTCGTAGCTACTTTCGAGCGGTTCGGACAACAAAGTCCGCGAGCCCTGTGTTTCTACTGCTCGGGGCTGCTTCCGAACGTTTCGGGCAATCAACTTTTTGTTCTCCGTATTGTTTTTTAAGCTATCTTAGCTATTTTCTCGTAAAAGTTAAATTTTCGCGTTTTGTGCTGTTTTTTCAAGCTCTCTGCTGGCGATCGGCTATGTTCTTAAATTTCGTGTTATTTTCTTGAGCTCTTCGTAATTTCGGCCGACGAGCGGCTAAGTTTACGAGTTTTGTGTTGCTTTCTGCACGTAGTTACTTCCGAGCGGTCCGACCGTCAAAGTACGCGAGCCTCGTGTTGCTTTCGGCTCGGAGTTACTTCCGCGCGGTCCTAGCGGCAAAGTACGCGAGCCTCGTGTTGCTTTCGGCTCGGAGTTACTTCCGCGCGGTCCGATCGGCAAAGTACGCGAGCCTCGTGTTGCTTTCGGCTCGGAGTTACTTTCGCGCGGTCCGATCGGCAAAGTACGCGAGCCTCGTGTTGCTTTCGGCTCGGAGTTACTTCCGCGCGGTCCGATCGGCAAAGTACGCGAGCCTCGTGTTGCTTTCGGCTCGGAGTTTTTTCCGCGCGGTCCTAGCGGCAAAGTACGCGAGCCTCGTGTTGCTTTCGGCTCGGAGTTACTTCCGCGCGGTCCGAGCGGCAAAGTACGCGAGCCTCGTGTTGCTTTCGGCTCGGAGTTACTTCCGCGCGGTTTGATCGGCAAAGTACGCGAGCCTCGTGTTGCTTTCGGCTCGGAGTTACTTCCGCGCGGTCCGATCGGCAAAGTACGCGAGCCTCGTGTTGCTTTCGGCTCGTAGCTACTTTCGAGCGGTTCGGACAACAAAGTCCGCGAGCCCTGTGTTGCTACTGCTCGGGGCTGCTTCCGAACGTTTCGGGCAATCAACTTTTTGTTCTCCGTATTGTGTTTTTAAGCTATCTTAGCTATTTTCTCGTAAAAGTTAAATTTTCGCGTTTTGTGCTGTTTTTTCGAGCTCTCTGCTGGCGATCGGCTATGTTCTTAAATCTCGTGTTATTTTCTTGAGCTCTTCGTAATTTCGGCCGACGAGCGGCTAAGTTTACGAGTTTTGTGTTGCTTTCTGCACGTAGTTACTTCCGAGCGGTCCGACCGTCAAAGTACGCGAGCCTCGTGTTGCTTTCGGCTCGGAGTTACTTCCGCGCGGTCCTAGCGACAAAGTACGCGAGCCTCGTGTTGCTTTCGGCTCGGAGTTACTTCCGCGCGGTCCGATCGGCAAAGTACGCGAGCCTCGTGTTGCTTTCGGCTCGGAGTTACTTCCGCGCGGTCCGATCGGCAAAGTACGCGAGCCTCGTGTTGCTTTCGGCTCGGAGTTACTTCCGCGCGGTCCTAGCGGCAAAGTACGCGAGCCTCGTGTTGCTTTCGGCTCGGAGTTACTTCCGCGCGGTCCGATCGGCAAAGTACGCGAGCCTCGTGTTGCTTTCGGCTCGGAGTTACTTCCGCGCGGTCCGATCGGCAAAGTACGCGAGCCTCGTGTTGCTTTCGGCTCGGAGTTACTTCCGCGCGGTCCGATCGGCAAAGTACGCGAGCCTCGTGTTGCTTTCGGCTCGGAGTTACTTCCGCGCGGTCTGATCGGCAAAGTACGCGAGCCTCGTGTTGCTTTCGGCTCGGAGTTACTTCCGCGCGGTCCGATCGGCAAAGTACGCGAGCCTCGTGTTGCTTTCGGCTCGTAGCTACTTTCGAGCGGTTCGGACAACAAAGTCCGCGAGCCCTGTGTTGCTACTGCTCGGGGCTGCTTCCGAACGTTTCGGGCAATCAACTTTTTGTTCTCCGTATTGTTTTTTAAGCTATCTTAGCTATTTTCTCGTAAAAGTTAAATTTTCGCGTTTTGTGCTGTTTTTTCGAGCTCTCTGCTGGCGATCGGCTATGTTCTTAAATCTCGTGTTATTTTCTTGAGCTCTTCGTAATTTCGGCCGACGAGCGGCTAAGTTTACGAGTTTTGTGTTGCTTTCTGCACGTAGTTACTTCCGAGCGGTCCGACCGTCAAAGTACGCGAGCCTCGTGTTGCTTTCGGCTCGGAGTTACTTCCGCGCGGTCCTAGCGACAAAGTACGCGAGCCTCGTGTTGCTTTCGGCTCGGAGTTACTTCCGCGCGGTCCGATCGGCAAAGTACGCGAGCCTCGTGTTGCTTTCGGCTCGGAGTTACTTCCGCGCGGTCCGATCGGCAAAGTACGCGAGCCTCGTGTTGCTTTCGGCTCGGAGTTACTTCCGCGCGGTCCGATCGGCAAAGTACGCGAGCCTCGTGTTGCTTTGGCTCGGAGTTATTTCCGCGCAGTCCTAGCGGCAAAGTACGCGAGCCTCGTGTTGCTTTCGGCTCGGAGTTACTTCCGCGCGGTCCGACCGGCAAAGTACGCGAGCCTCGTGTTGCTTTCGGCTCGGAGTTACTTCCGCGCGGTCCGATCGGCAAAGTACGCGAGCCTCGTGTTGCTTTCGGCTCGGAGTTACTTCCGCGCGGTCCGAGCGGCAAAGTACGCGAGCCTCGTGTTGCTTTCGGCTCGGAGTTATTTCCGCGCGGTCCTAGCGGCAAAGTACGCGAGCCTCGTGTTGCTTTCGGCTCGGAGTTACTTCCGCGCGGTCCGATCGGCAAAGTACGCGAGCCTCGTGTTGCTTTCGGCTCGGAGTTACTTCCGCGCGGTCCGATCGGCAAAGTACGCGAGCCTCGTGTTGCTTTTGGCTCGGAGTTATTTCCGCGCGGTCCTAGCGGCAAAGTACGCGAGCCTCGTGTTGCTTTCGGCTCGGAGTTACTTCCGCGCGGTCCGATCGGCAAAGTACGCGAGCCTCGTGTTGCTTTCGGCTCGGAGTTACTTTTGCGCGGTCCGATCGGCAAAGTACGCGAGCCTCGTGTTGCTTTCGGCTCGGAGTTACTTCCGCGCGGTCCGATCGGCAAAGTACGCGAGCCTCGTGTTGCTTTCGGCTCGGAGTTATTTCCGCGCGGTCCTAGCGGCAAAGTACGCGAGCCTCGTGTTGCTTTCGGCTCGGAGTTACTTCCGCGCGGTCCGATCGGCAAAGTACGCGAGCCTCGTGTTGCTTTCGGCTCGGAGTTACTTCCGCGCGGTCTGATCGGCAAAGTACGCGAGCCTCGTGTTGCTTTCGGCTCGGAGTTACTTCCGCGCGGTCCGATCGGCAAAGTACGCGAGCCTCGTGTTGCTTTCGGCTCGTAGCTACTTTCGAGCGGTTCGGACAACAAAGTCCGCGAGCCCTGTGTTGCTACTGCTCGGGGCTGCTTCCGAACGTTTCGGGCAATCAACTTTTTGTTCTCCGTATTGTGTTTTTAAGCTATCTTAGCTATTTTCTCGTAAAAGTTAAATTTTCGCGTTTTGTGCTGTTTTTTCGAGCTCTCTGCTGGCGATCGGCTATGTTCTTAAATCTCGTGTTATTTTCTTGAGCTCTTCGTAATTTCGGCCGACGAGCGGCTAAGTTTACGAGTTTTGTGTTGCTTTCTGCACGTAGTTACTTCCGAGCGGTCCGACCGTCAAAGTACGCGAGCCTCGTGTTGCTTTCGGCTCGGAGTTACTTCCGCGCGGTCCTAGCGACAAAGTACGCGAGCCTCGTGTTGCTTTCGGCTCGGAGTTACTTCCGCGCGGTCCGATCGGCAAAGTACGCGAGCCTCGTGTTGCTTTCGGTTCGGAGTTACTTCCGCGCGGTCCGATCGGCAAAGTACGCGAGCCTCGTGTTGCTTTCGGCTCGGAGTTACTTCCGCGCGGTCCGATCGGCAAAGTACGCGAGCCTCGTGTTGCTTTTGGCTCGGAGTTATTTCCGCGCAGTCCTAGCGGCAAAGTACGCGAGCCTCGTGTTGCTTTCGGCTCGGAGTTACTTCCGCGCGGTCCGACCGGCAAAGTACGCGAGCCTCGTGTTGCTTTCGGCTCGGAGTTACTTCCGCGCGGTCCGACGGCAAAGTACGCGAGCCTCGTGTTGCTTTCGGCTCGGAGTTACTTCCGCGCGGTCCTAGCGGCAAAGTACGCGAGCCTCGTGTTGCTTTCGGCTCGGAGTTACTTCCGCGCGGTCCTAGCGGCAAAGTACGCGAGCCTCGTGTTGCTTTCGGCTCGGAGTTACTTCCGCGCGGTCCGATCGGCAAAGTACGCGAGCCTCGTGTTGCTTTCGGCTCGGAGTTACTTCCGCGCGGTCCGATCGGCAAAGTACGCGAGCCTCGTGTTGCTTTTGGCTCGGAGTTACTTCCGCGCGGTCCGATCGGCAAAGTACGCGAGCCTCGTGTTGCTTTTGGCTCGGAGTTATTTCCGCGCAGTCCTAGCGGCAAAGTACGCGAGCCTCGTGTTGCTTTCGGCTCGGAGTTACTTCCGCGCGGTCCGATCGGCAAAGTACGCGAGCCTCGTGTTGCTTTCGGCTCGGAGTTACTTCCGCGCGGTCCGATCGGCAAAGTACGCGAGCCTCGTGTTGCTTTCGGCTCGGAGTTACTTCCGCGCGGTCCGATCGGCAAAGTACGCGAGCCTCGTGTTGCTTTCGGCTCGGAGTTACTTCCGCGCGGTCCTAGCGGCAAAGTACGCGAGCCTCGTGTTGCTTTCGGCTCGGAGTTACTTCCGCGCGGTCCGATCGGCAAAGTACGCGAGCCTCGTGTTGCTTTCGGCTCGGAGTTACTTCCGCGCGGTCCGATCGGCAAAGTACGCGAGCCTCGTGTTGCTTTCGGCTCGTAGCTACTTTCGAGCGGTTCGGACAACAAAGTCCGCGAGCCCTGTGTTGCTACTGCTCCGGGCTGCTTCCGAACGTTTCGGGCAATCAACTTTTTGTTCTCCGTATTGTTTTTTTAAGCTATCTTAGCTATTTTCTCGTAAAAGTTAAATTTTCGCGTTTTGTGCTGTTTTTCGAGCTCTCTGCTGGCGATCGGCTATGTTCTTAAATCTCGTGTTATTTTCTTGAGCTCTTCGTAATTTCGGCCGACGAGCGGCTAAGTTTACGAGTTTTGTGTTGCTTTCTGCACGTAGTTACTTCCGAGCGGTCCGACCGTCAAAGTACGCGAGCCTCGTGTTGCTTTCGGCTCGGAGTTACTTCCGCGCGGTCCTAGCGACAAAGTACGCGAGCCTCGTGTTGCTTTCGGCTCGGAGTTACTTCCGCGCGGTCCGATCGGCAAAGTACGCGAGCCTCGTGTTGCTTTCGGCTCGTAGCTACTTTCGAGCGGTTCGGACAACAAAGTCCGCGAGCCCTGTGTTGCTACTGCTCGAAGCTGCTTTTGAACGTTTCGGGCAATCAACTTTTTGTTCTCCGTAATGTTTTTTTAAGCTATCTTAGCTATTTTCTCGTAAAAGTTAAATTTTCGCGTTTTGTGCTGTTTTTTCGAGCTCTCTGCTGGCGATCGGCTATGTTCTTAAATCTCGTGTTATTTTCTTGAGCTCTTCGTAATTTCGGCCGACGAGCGGCTAAGTTTACGAGTTTTGTGTTGCTTTCTGCACGTAGTTACTTCCGAGCGGTTCGACCGTCAAAGTACGCGAGCCTCGTGTTGCTTTCGGCTGGAGTTACTTCCGCGCGGTCCTAGCGACAAAGTACGCGAGCCTCGTGTTGCTTTCGGCTCGGAGTTACTTCCGCGCGGTTCGATCGGCAAAGTACGCGAGCCTTGTGTTGCTTTCGGCTCGGAGTTACTTCCGCGCGGTCCGATCGGCAAAGTACGCGAGCCTCGTGTTGCTTTCGGCTCGTAGCTACTTTCGAGCGGTTCGGACAACAAAGTCCGCGAGCCCTGTGTTTCTACTGCTCGGGGCTGCTTACGAACGTTTCGGGCAATCAACTTTTTGTTCTCCGTATTGTTTTTTTAAGCTATCTTAGCTATTTTCTCGTAAAAGTTAAATTTTCGCGTTTTGTGCTGTTTTTTCAAGCTCTCTGCTGGCGATCGGCTATGTTCTTAAATTTCGTGTTATTTTCTTGAGCTCTTCGTAATTTCGGCCGACGAGCGGCTAAGTTTACGAGTTTTGTGTTGCTTTCTGCACGTAGTTACTTCCGAGCGGTCCGACCGTCAAAGTACGCGAGCCTCGTGTTGCTTTCGGCTCGGAGTTACTTCCGCGCGGTCCTAGCGACAAAGTACGCGAGCCTCGTGTTGCTTTCGGCTCGGAGTTACTTCCGCGCGGTCCGATCGGCAAAGTACGCGAGCCTCGTGTTGCTTTCGGCTCGGAGTTACTTCCGCGCGGTCCGATCGGCAAAGTACGCGAGCCTCGTGTTGCTTTCGGCTCGGAGTTACTTCCGCGCGGTCCGATCGGCAAAGTACGCGAGCCTCGTGTTGCTTTCGGCTCGGAGTTACTTCCGCGCGGTCCGATCGGCAAAGTACGCGAGCCTCGTGTTGCTTTCGGCTCGGAGTTACTTCCGCGCGGTCCGATCGGCAAAGTACGCGAGCCTCGTGTTGCTTTTGGCTCGGAGTTACTTCCGCGCGGTCCTAGCGGCAAAGTACGCGAGCCTCGTGTTGCTTTCGGCTCGGAGTTACTTCCGCGCGGTCCGATCGGCAAAGTACGCGAGCCTCGTGTTGCTTTCGGCTCGGAGTTACTTCCGCGCGGTCCTAGCGGCAAAGTACGCGAGCCTCGTGTTGCTTTCGGCTCGGAGTTACTTCCGCGCGGTCCGATCGGCAAAGTACGCGAGCCTCGTGTTGCTTTCGGCTCGGAGTTACTTCCGCGCGGTCCGATCGGCAAAGTACGCGAGCCTCGTGTTGCTTTCGGCTCGGAGTTACTTCCGCGCGGTCCGATCGGCAAAGTACGCGAGCCTCGTGTTGCTTTTGGCTCGGAGTTATTTCCGCGCAGTCCTAGCGGCAAAGTACGCGAGCCTCGTGTTGCTTTCGGCTCGGAGTTACTTCCGCGCGGTCCGACCGACAAAGTACGCGAGCCTCGTGTTTGTTTCGGCTCGGAGTTACTTCCGAGCGGTCCGACCGTCAAAGTACGCGAGCCTCGTGTTGCTTTTGGCTCGGAGTTATTTCCGCGCAGTCCTAGCGGCAAAGTACGCGAGCCTCGTGTTGCTTTCGGCTCGGAGTTACTTCCGCGCGGTCCGATCGGCAAAGTACGCGAGCCTCGTGTTGCTTTCGGCTCGGAGTTACTTCCGCGCGGTCCGACGGCAAAGTACGCGAGCCTCGTGTTGCTTTCGGCTCGGAGTTACTTCCGCGCGGTCCTAGCGGCAAAGTACGCGAGCCTCGTGTTGCTTTCGGCTCGGAGTTACTTCCGCGCGGTCCGATCGGCAAAGTACGCGAGCCTCGTGTTGCTTTCGGCTCGGAGTTACTTCCGCGCGGTCCGATCGGCAAAGTACGCGAGCCTCGTGTTGCTTTCGGCTCGGAGTTACTTCCGCGCGGTTCGATCGGCAAAGTACGCGAGCCTCGTGTTGCTTTCGGCTCGGAGTTACTTCCGCGCGGTCCGATCGGCAAAGTACGCGAGCCTCGTGTTGCTTTCGGCTCGTAGCTACTTTCGAGCGGTTCGGACAACAAAGTCCGCGAGCCCTGTGTTGCTACTGCTCGGGGCTGCTTCCGAACGTTTCGGGCAATCAACTTTTTGTTCTCCGTATTGTTTTTTAAGCTATCTTAGCTATTTTCTCGTAAAAGTTAAATTTTCGCGTTTTGTGCTGTTTTTCGAGCTCTCTGCTGGCGATCGGCTATGTTCTTAAATCTCGTGTTATTTTCTTGAGCTCTTCGTAATTTCGGCCGACGAGCGGCTAAGTTTACGAGTTTTGTGTTGCTTTCTGCACGTAGTTACTTCCGAGCGGTCCGACCGTCAAAGTACGCGAGCCTCGTGTTGCTTTCGGCTCGGAGTTACTTCCGCGCGGTCCTAGCGACAAAGTACGCGAGCCTCGTGTTGCTTTCGGCTCGGAGTTACTTCCGCGCGGTCCGATCGGCAAAGTACGCGAGCCTCGTGTTGCTTTCGGCTCGGAGTTACTTCCGCGCGGTCCGATCGGCAAAGTACGCGAGCCTCGTGTTGCTTTCGGCTCGGAGTTACTTCCGCGCGGTCCGATCGGCAAAGTACGCGAGCCTCGTGTTGCTTTTGGCTCGGAGTTAGCTTCTCGGCTCGGAGTTACTTCCGCGCGGTCCGATCGGCAAAGTACGCGAGCCTCGTGTTGCTTTCGGCTCGGAGTTATTTCCGCGCGGTCCTAGCGGCAAAGTACGCGAGCCTCGTGTTGCTTTCGGCTCGGAGTTACTTCCGCGCGGTCCGATCGGCAAAGTACGCGAGCCTCGTGTTGCTTTCGGCTCGGAGTTACTTCCGCGCGGTCCGATCGGCAAAGTACGCGAGCCTCGTGTTGCTTTCGGCTCGGAGTTACTTCCGCGCGGTCCGATCGGCAAAGTACGCGAGCCTCGTGTTGCTTTCGGCTCGGAGTTATTTCCGCGCGGTCCTAGCGGCAAAGTACGCGAGCCTCGTGTTGCTTTCGGCTCGGAGTTACTTCCGCGCGGTCCGACGGCAAAGTACGCGAGCCTCGTGTTGCTTTCGGCTCGGAGTTACTTCCGCGCGGTCCGATCGGCAAAGTACGCGAGCCTCGTGTTGCTTTCGGCTCGGAGTTACTTCCGCGCGGTCCGATCGGCAAAGTACGCGAGCCTCGTGTTGCTTTCGGCTCGGAGTTACTTCCGCGCGGTCCGATCGGCAAAGTACGCGAGCCTCGTGTTGCTTTTGGCTCGGAGTTATTTCCGCGCGGTCCTAGCGGCAAAGTACGCGAGCCTCGTGTTGCTTTCGGCTCGGAGTTACTTCCGCGCGGTCCGACCGGCAAAGTACGCGAGCCTCGTGTTGCTTTCGGCTCGGAGTTACTTCCGCGCGGTCCGATCGGCAAAGTACGCGAGCCTCGTGTTGCTTTCGGCTCGGAGTTACTTCCGCGCGGTCCGAGCGGCAAAGTACGCGAGCCTCGTGTTGCTTTCGGCTCGGAGTTACTTCCGCGCGGTCCTAGCGGCAAAGTACGCGAGCCTCGTGTTGCTTTCGGCTCGGAGTTACTTCCGCGCGGTCCGATCGGCAAAGTACGCGAGCCTCGTGTTGCTTTCGGCTCGGAGTTACTTCCGCGCGGTCCGAGCGGCAAAGTACGCGAGCCTCGTGTTGCTTTCGGCTCGGAGTTACTTCCGCGCGGTCCGACGGCAAAGTACGCGAGCCTCGTGTTGCTTTCGGCTCGGAGTTACTTCCGCGCGGTCCGATCGGCAAAGTACGCGAGCCTCGTGTTGCTTTCGGCTCGGAGTTACTTCCGCGCGGTCCGATCGGCAAAGTACGCGAGCCTCGTGTTGCTTTCGGCTCGTAGCTACTTTCGAGCGGTTCGGACAACAAAGTCCGCGAGCCCTGTGTTGCTACTGCTCGGAGCTGCTTCCGAACGTTTCGGGCAATCAACTTTTGTTCTCCGTATTGTTTTTAAGCTATCTTAGCTATTTTCTCGTAAAAGTTAAATTTTCGCGTTTTGTGCTGTTTTTTCGAGCTCTCTGCTGGCGATCGGCTATGTTCTTAAATCTCGTGTTATTTTCTTGAGCTCTTCGTAATTTCGGCCGACGAGCGGCTAAGTTTACGAGTTTTGTGTTGCTTTCTGCACGTAGTTACTTCCGAGCGGTCCGACCGTCAAAGTACGCGAGCCTCGTGTTGCTTTCGGCTCGGAGTTACTTCCGCGCGGTCCTAGCGACAAAGTACGCGAGCCTCGTGTTGCTTTCGGCTCGGAGTTACTTCCGCGCGGTCCGATCGGCAAAGTACGCGAGCCTCGTGTTGCTTTCGGCTCGTAGCTACTTTCGAGCGGTTCGGACAACAAAGTCCGCGAGCCCTGTGTTGCTACTGCTCGAAGCTGCTTTGAACGTTTCGGGCAATCAACTTTTGTTCTCCGTAATGTTTTTTAAGCTATCTTAGCTATTTTCTCGTAAAAGTTAAATTTTCGCGTTTTGTGCTGTTTTTTCGAGCTCTCTGCTGGCGATCGGCTATGTTCTTAAATCTCGTGTTATTTTCTTGAGCTCTTCGTAATTTCGGCCGACGAGCGGCTAAGTTTACGAGTTTTGTGTTGCTTTCTGCACGTAGTTACTTCCGAGCGGTTCGACCGTCAAAGTACGCGAGCCTCGTGTTGCTTTCGGCTCGGAGTTACTTCCGCGCGGTCCTAGCGACAAAGTACGCGAGCCTCGTGTTGCTTTCGGCTCGGAGTTACTTCCGCGCGGTTCGATCGGCAAAGTACGCGAGCCTCGTGTTGCTTTCGGCTCGGAGTTACTTCCGCGCGGTCCGATCGGCAAAGTACGCGAGCCTCGTGTTGCTTTCGGCTCGTAGCTACTTTCGAGCGGTTCGGACAACAAAGTCCGCGAGCCCTGTGTTGCTACTGCTCGGGGCTGCTTCCGAACGTTTCGGGCAATCAACTTTTTGTTCTCCGTATTGTTTTTTAAGCTATCTTAGCTATTTTCTCGTAAAAGTTAAATTTTCGCGTTTTGTGCTGTTTTTTCAAGCTCTCTGCTGGCGATCGGCTATGTTCTTAAATCTCGTGTTATTTTCTTGAGCTCTTCGTAATTTCGGCCGACGAGCGGCTAAGTTTACGAGTTTTGTGTTGCTTTCTGCACGTAGTTACTTCCGAGCGGTCCGACCGTCAAAGTACGCGAGCCTCGTGTTGCTTTCGGCTCGGAGTTACTTCCGCGCGGTCCTAGCGACAAAGTACGCGAGCCTCGTGTTGCTTTCGGCTCGGAGTTACTTCCGCGCGGTCCGATCGGCAAAGTACGCGAGCCTCGTGTTGCTTTCGGCTCGGAGTTACTTCCGCGCGGTCCGATCGGCAAAGTACGCGAGCCTCGTGTTGCTTTCGGCTCGGAGTTACTTCCGCGCGGTCCGATCGGCAAAGTACGCGAGCCTCGTGTTGCTTTCGGCTCGGAGTTACTTCCGCGCGGTCCGATCGGCAAAGTACGCGAGCCTCGTGTTGCTTTCGGCTCGGAGTTACTTCCGCGCGGTCCGATCGGCAAAGTACGCGAGCCTCGTGTTGCTTTGGCTCGGAGTTATTTCCGCGCAGTCCTAGCGGCAAAGTACGCGAGCCTCGTGTTGCTTTCGGCTCGGAGTTACTTCCGCGCGGTCCGATCGGCAAAGTACGCGAGCCTCGTGTTGCTTTCGGCTCGGAGTTACTTCCGCGCGGTCCTAGCGGCAAAGTACGCGAGCCTCGTGTTGCTTTCGGCTCGGAGTTACTTCCGCGCGGTCCGATCGGCAAAGTACGCGAGCCTCGTGTTGCTTTCGGCTCGGAGTTACTTCCGCGCGGTCCGATCGGCAAAGTACGCGAGCCTCGTGTTGCTTTCGGCTCGGAGTTACTTCCGCGCGGTCCGATCGGCAAAGTACGCGAGCCTCGTGTTGCTTTCGGCTCGGAGTTACTTCCGCGCGGTCCTAGCGGCAAAGTACGCGAGCCTCGTGTTGCTTTCGGCTCGGAGTTACTTCCGCGCGGTCCGAGCGGCAAAGTACGCGAGCCTCGTGTTGCTTTCGGCTCGGAGTTACTTCCGCGCGGTCCGACCGTCAAAGTACGCGAGCCTCGTGTTGCTTTCGGCTCGGAGTTATTTCCGCGCGGTCCTAGCGGCAAAGTACGCGAGCCTCGTGTTGCTTTCGGCTCGGAGTTACTTCCGCGCGGTCCGACCGGCAAAGTACGCGAGCCTCGTGTTGCTTTCGGCTCGGAGTTACTTCCGCGCGGTCCGATCGGCAAAGTACGCGAGCCTCGTGTTGCTTTCGGCTCGGAGTTACTTCCGCGCGGTCCTAGCGGCAAAGTACGCGAGCCTCGTGTTGCTTTCGGCTCGGAGTTACTTCCGCGCGGTCCGATCGGCAAAGTACGCGAGCCTCGTGTTGCTTTCGGCTCGGAGTTACTTCCGCGCGGTCCGATCGGCAAAGTACGCGAGCCTCGTGTTGCTTTCGGCTCGGAGTTACTTCCGCGCGGTTCGATCGGCAAAGTACGCGAGCCTCGTGTTGCTTTCGGCTCGGAGTTACTTCCGCGCGGTCCGATCGGCAAAGTACGCGAGCCTCGTGTTGCTTTCGGCTCGTAGCTACTTTCGAGCGGTTCGGACAACAAAGTCCGCGAGCCCTGTGTTGCTACTGCTCGAAGCTGCTTCCGAACGTTTCGGGCAATCAACTTTTTTTTCTCCGTAATGTTTTTTTAAGCTATCTTAGCTATTTTCTCGTAAAAGTTAAATTTTCGCGTTTTGTGCTGTTTTTTCGAGCTCTCTGCTGGCGATCGGCTATGTTCTTAAATCTCGTGTTATTTTCTTGAGCTCTTCGTAATTTCGGCCGACGAGCGGCTAAGTTTACGAGTTTTGTGTTGCTTTCTGCACGTAGTTACTTCCGAGCGGTCCGACCGTCAAAGTACGCGAGCCTCGTGTTGCTTTCGGCTCGGAGTTACTTCCGCGCGGTCCTAGCGACAAAGTACGCGAGCCTCGTGTTGCTTTCGGCTCGGAGTTACTTCCGCGCGGTCCGATCGGCAAAGTACGCGAGCCTCGTGTTGCTTTCGGCTCGGAGTTACTTCCGCGCGGTCCGATCGGCAAAGTACGCGAGCCTCGTGTTGCTTTCGGCTCGGAGTTACTTCCGCGCGGTCCGATCGGCAAAGTACGCGAGCCTCGTGTTGCTTTTGGCTCGGAGTTATTTCCGCGCAGTCCTAGCGGCAAAGTACGCGAGCCTCGTGTTGCTTTCGGCTCGGAGTTACTTCCGCGCGGTCCGACCGTCAAAGTACGCGAGCCTCGTGTTGCTTTCGGCTCGGAGTTACTTCCGCGCGGTCCTAGCGACAAAGTACGCGAGCCTCGTGTTGCTTTCGGCTCGGAGTTACTTCCGCGCGGTCCGATCGGCAAAGTACGCGAGCCTCGTGTTGCTTTCGGCTCGGAGTTACTTCCGCGCGGTCCGATCGGCAAAGTACGCGAGCCTCGTGTTGCTTTCGGCTCGGAGTTACTTCCGCGCGGTCCGATCGGCAAAGTACGCGAGCCTCGTGTTGCTTTCGGCTCGGAGTTATTTCCGCGCGGTCCTAGCGGCAAAGTACGCGAGCCTCGTGTTGCTTTCGGCTCGGAGTTACTTCCGCGCGGTCCGACCGGCAAAGTACGCGAGCCTCGTGTTGCTTTCGGCTCGGAGTTACTTCCGCGCGGTCCGATCGGCAAAGTACGCGAGCCTCGTGTTGCTTTCGGCTCGGAGTTACTTCCGCGCGGTCCGATCGGCAAAGTACGCGAGCCTCGTGTTGCTTTCGGCTCGGAGTTACTTCCGCGCGGTCCGATCGGCAAAGTACGCGAGCCTCGTGTTGCTTTCGGCTCGGAGTTACTTCCGCGCGGTCCGATCGGCAAAGTACGCGAGCCTCGTGTTGCTTTCGGCTCGGAGTTACTTCCGCGCGGTCTGATCGGCAAAGTACGCGAGCCTCGTGTTGCTTTCGGCTCGGAGTTACTTCCGCGCGGTCCGATCGGCAAAGTACGCGAGCCTCGTGTTGCTTTCGGCTCGTAGCTACTTTCGAGCGGTTCGGACAACAAAGTCCGCGAGCCCTGTGTTGCTACTGCTCGGGGCTGCTTCCGGACGTTTCGGGCAATCAACTTTTGTTCTCCGTATTGTTTTTAAGCTATCTTAGCTATTTTCTCGTAAAAGTTAAATTTTCGCGTTTTGTGCTGTTTTTTCGAGCTCTCTGCTGGCGATCGGCTATGTTCTTAAATCTCGTGTTATTTTCTTGAGCTCTTCGTAATTTCGGCCGACGAGCGGCTAAGTTTACGAGTTTTGTGTTGCTTTCTGCACGTAGTTACTTCCGAGCGGTCCGACCGTCAAAGTACGCGAGCCTCGTGTTGCTTTCGGCTCGGAGTTACTTCCGCGCGGTCCTAGCGACAAAGTACGCGAGCCTCGTGTTGCTTTCGGCTCGGAGTTACTTCCGCGCGGTCCGATCGGCAAAGTACGCGAGCCTCGTGTTGCTTTCGGCTCGGAGTTACTTCCGCGCGGTCCGATCGGCAAAGTACGCGAGCCTCGTGTTGCTTTCGGCTCGGAGTTACTTCCGCGCGGTCCTAGCGGCAAAGTACGCGAGCCTCGTGTTGCTTTCGGCTCGGAGTTACTTCCGCGCGGTCCGACCGGCAAAGTACGCGAGCCTCGTGTTGCTTTCGGCTCGGAGTTACTTCCGCGCGGTTCGACCGGCAAAGTACGCGAGCCTCGTGTTGCTTTCGGCTCGGAGTTACTTCCGCGCGGTCCTAGCGGCAAAGTACGCGAGCCTCGTGTTGCTTTCGGCTCGGAGTTACTTCCGCGCGGTCCGATCGGCAAAGTACGCGAGCCTCGTGTTGCTTTCGGCTCGGAGTTACTTCCGCGCGGTCCGATCGGCAAAGTACGCGAGCCTCGTGTTGCTTTCGGCTCGGAGTTACTTCCGCGCGGTCTGATCGGCAAAGTACGCGAGCCTCGTGTTGCTTTCGGCTCGGAGTTACTTCCGCGCGGTCCGATCGGCAAAGTACGCGAGCCTCGTGTTGCTTTCGGCTCGTAGCTACTTTCGAGCGGTTCGGACAACAAAGTCCGCGAGCCCTGTGTTGCTACTGCTCGGGGCTGCTTCCGAACGTTTCGGGCAATCAACTTTTTGTTCTCCGTATTGTTTTTTAAGCTATCTTAGCTATTTTCTCGTAAAAGTTAAATTTTCGCGTTTTGTGCTGTTTTTTCGAGCTCTCTGCTGGCGATCGGCTATGTTCTTAAATCTCGTGTTATTTTCTTGAGCTCTTCGTAATTTCGGCCGACGAGCGGCTAAGTTTACGAGTTTTGTGTTGCTTTCTGCACGTAGTTACTTCCGAGCGGTCCGACCGTCAAAGTACGCGAGCCTCGTGTTGCTTTCGGCTCGGAGTTACTTCCGCGCGGTCCTAGCGACAAAGTACGCGAGCCTCGTGTTGCTTTCGGCTCGGAGTTACTTCCGCGCGGTCCGATCGGCAAAGTACGCGAGCCTCGTGTTGCTTTCGGCTCGGAGTTACTTCCGCGCGGTCCTAGCGGCAAAGTACGCGAGCCTCGTGTTGCTTTCGGCTCGGAGTTACTTCCGCGCGGTTCGATCGGCAAAGTACGCGAGCCTCGTGTTGCTTTCGGCTCGGAGTTACTTCCGCGCGGTCCGATCGGCAAAGTACGCGAGCCTCGTGTTGCTTTCGGCTCGGAGTTACTTCCGCGCGGTCCGATCGGCAAAGTACGCGAGCCTCGTGTTGCTTTCTGCACGTAGTTACTTCCGCGCGGTCCTAGCGGCAAAGTACGCGAGCCTCGTGTTGCTTTCGGCTCGGAGTTACTTCCGCGCGGTCCCGGCGGCAAAGTACGCGAGCCTCGTGTTGCTTTCGGCTCGGAGTTACTTCCGCGCGGTCCGATCGGCAAAGTACGCGAGCCTCGTGTTGCTTTCGGCTCGGAGTTACTTCCGCGCGGTCCGATCGGCAAAGTACGCGAGCCTCGTGTTGCTTTCGGCTCGGAGTTACTTCCGCGCGGTCCTAGCGGCAAAGTACGCGAGCCTCGTGTTGCTTTCGGCTCGGAGTTACTTCCGCGCGGTCCGACGGCAAAGTACGCGAGCCTCGTGTTGCTTTCGGCTCGGAGTTACTTCCGCGCGGTCCTAGCGGCAAAGTACGCGAGCCTCGTGTTGCTTTCGGCTCGGAGTTACTTCCGCGCGGTCCGATCGGCAAAGTACGCGAGCCTCGTGTTGCTTTCGGCTCGGAGTTACTTCCGCGCGGTCCGATCGGCAAAGTACGCGAGCCTCGTGTTGCTTTCGGCTCCGAGTTACTTCCGCGCGGTCCGATCGGCAAAGTACGCGAGCCTCGTGTTGCTTTCGGCTCGGAGTTACTTCCGCGCGGTCCTAGCGGCAAAGTACGCGAGCCTCGTGTTGCTTTCGGCTCGGAGTTACTTCCGCGCGGTCCGACCGAAAGTACGCGAGCCTCGTGTTGCTTTCGGCTCGGAGTTACTTCCGCGCGGTTCGATCGGCAAAGTACGCGAGCCTCGTGTTGCTTTCGGCTCGGAGTTACTTCCGCGCGGTCCGATCGGCAAAGTACGCGAGCCTCGTGTTGCTTTCGGCTCGTAGCTACTTTCGAGCGGTTCGGACAACAAAGTCCGCGAGCCCTGTGTTGCTACTGCTCGGGGCTGCTTCCGAACGTTTCGGGCAATCAACTTTTTGTTCTCCGTATTGTTTTTTAAGCTATCTTAGCTATTTTCTCGTAAAAGTTAAATTTTCGCGTTTTGTGCTGTTTTTTCGAGCTCTCTGCTGGCGATCGGCTATGTTCTTAAATCTCGTGTTATTTTCTTGAGCTCTTCGTAATTTCGGCCGACGAGCGGCTAAGTTTACGAGTTTTGTGTTGCTTTCTGCACGTAGTTACTTCCGAGCGGTCCGACCGTCAAAGTACGCGAGCCTCGTGTTGCTTTCGGCTCGGAGTTACTTCCGCGCGGTCCTAGCGACAAAGTACGCGAGCCTCGTGTTGCTTTCGGCTCGGAGTTACTTCCGCGCGGTCCGATCGGCAAAGTACGCGAGCCTCGTGTTGCTTTCGGCTCGGAGTTACTTCCGCGCGGTCCGATCGGCAAAGTACGCGAGCCTCGTGTTGCTTTCGGCTCGGAGTTACTTCCGCGCGGTCCGATCGGCAAAGTACGCGAGCCTCGTGTTGCTTTCGGCTCGGAGTTATTTCCGCGCAGTCCTAGCGGCAAAGTACGCGAGCCTCGTGTTGCTTTCGGCTCGGAGTTACTTCCGCGCGGTCCGATCGGCAAAGTACGCGAGCCTCGTGTTGCTTTCGGCTCGGAGTTACTTCCGCGCGGTCCGATCGGCAAAGTACGCGAGCCTCGTGTTGCTTTCGGCTCGGAGTTACTTCCGCGCGGTCCGATCGGCAAAGTACGCGAGCCTCGTGTTGCTTTCGGCTCGGAGTTATTTCCGCGCGGTCCTAGCGGCAAAGTACGCGAGCCTCGTGTTGCTTTCGGCTCGGAGTTACTTCCGCGCGGTCCGATCGGCAAAGTACGCGAGCCTCGTGTTGCTTTCGGCTCGGAGTTACTTCCGCGCGGTCCGAGCGGCAAAGTACGCGAGCCTCGTGTTGCTTTCGGCTCGGAGTTACTTCCGCGCGGTCCGACCGGCAAAGTACGCGAGCCTCGTGTTGCTTTCGGCTCGGAGTTATTTCCGCGCGGTCCTAGCGGCAAAGTACGCGAGCCTCGTGTTGCTTTCGGCTCGGAGTTACTTCCGCGCGGTCCGATCGGCAAAGTACGCGAGCCTCGTGTTGCTTTCGGCTCGGAGTTACTTCCGCGCGGTCCGATCGGCAAAGTACGCGAGCCTCGTGTTGCTTTCGGCTCGGAGTTACTTCCGCGCGGTCCGATCGGCAAAGTACGCGAGCCTCGTGTTGCTTTCGGCTCGGAGTTACTTCCGCGCGGTCCGATCGGCAAAGTACGCGAGCCTCGTGTTGCTTTCGGCTCGGAGTTACTTCCGCGCGGTCCGATCGGCAAAGTACGCGAGCCTCGTGTTGCTTTCGGCTCGGAGTTACTTCCGCGCGGTCCTAGCGGCAAAGTACGCGAGCCTCGTGTTGCTTTCGGCTCGGAGTTACTTCCGCGCGGTCCGACCGGCAAAGTACGCGAGCCTCGTGTTGCTTTCGGCTCGGAGTTACTTCCGCGCGGTCCGACCGTCAAAGTACGCGAGCCTCGTGTTGCTTTCGGCTCGGAGTTACTTTCGCGCGGTCCTAGCGGCAAAGTACGCGAGCCTCGTGTTGCTTTCGGCTCGGAGTTACTTCCGCGCGGTCCTAGCGGCAAAGTACGCGAGCCTCGTGTTGCTTTCGGCTCGGAGTTACTTCCGCGCGGTCCGATCGGCAAAGTACGCGAGCCTCGTGTTGCTTTCGGCTCGGAGTTACTTCCGCGCGGTCCGACCGGCAAAGTACGCGAGCCTCGTGTTGCTTTCGGCTCGGAGTTATTTCCGCGCAGTCCTAGCGGCAAAGTACGCGAGCCTCGTGTTGCTTTCGGCTCGGAGTTACTTCCGCGCGGTCCGATCGGCAAAGTACGCGAGCCTCGTGTTGCTTTCGGCTCGGAGTTACTTTTGCGCGGTCCGATCGGCAAAGTACGCGAGCCTCGTGTTGCTTTCGGCTCGGAGTTACTTCCGCGCGGTCCGATCGGCAAAGTACGCGAGCCTCGTGTTGCTTTCGGCTCGGAGTTACTTCCGCGCGGTCCTAGCGGCAAAGTACGCGAGCCTCGTGTTGCTTTCGGCTCGGAGTTACTTCCGCGCGGTCCGATCGGCAAAGTACGCGAGCCTCGTGTTGCTTTCGGCTCGGAGTTACTTCCGCGCGGTCTGATCGGCAAAGTACGCGAGCCTCGTGTTGCTTTCGGCTCGGAGTTACTTCCGCGCGGTCCGATCGGCAAAGTACGCGAGCCTCGTGTTGCTTTCGGCTCGTAGCTACTTTCGAGCGGTTCGGACAACAAAGTCCGCGAGCCCTGTGTTGCTACTGCTCGGGGCTGCTTCCGAACGTTTCGGGCAATCAACTTTTTGTTCTCCGTATTGTTTTTTAAGCTATCTTAGCTATTTTCTCGTAAAAGTTAAATTTTCGCGTTTTGTGCTGTTTTTTCGAGCTCTCTGCTGGCGATCGGCTATGTTCTTAAATCTCGTGTTATTTTCTTGAGCTCTTCGTAATTTCGGCCGACGAGCGGCTAAGTTTACGAGTTTTGTGTTGCTTTCTGCACGTAGTTACTTCCGAGCGGTCCGACCGTCAAAGTACGCGAGCCTCGTGTTGCTTTCGGCTCGGAGTTACTTCCGCGCGGTCCTAGCGACAAAGTACGCGAGCCTCGTGTTGCTTTCGGCTCGGAGTTACTTCCGCGCGGTCCGATCGGCAAAGTACGCGAGCCTCGTGTTGCTTTCGGCTCGGAGTTACTTCCGCGCGGTCCGATCGGCAAAGTACGCGAGCCTCGTGTTGCTTTCGGCTCGGAGTTACTTCCGCGCGGTCCGATCGGCAAAGTACGCGAGCCTCGTGTTGCTTTCGGCTCGGAGTTATTTCCGCGCGGTCCTAGCGGCAAAGTACGCGAGCCTCGTGTTGCTTTCGGCTCGGAGTTACTTCCGCGCGGTCCGACCGGCAAAGTACGCGAGCCTCGTGTTGCTTTCGGCTCGGAGTTACTTCCGCGCGGTCCGACCGTCAAAGTACGCGAGCCTCGTGTTGCTTTCGGCTCGGAGTTACTTCCGCGCGGTCCTAGCGGCAAAGTACGCGAGCCTCGTGTTGCTTTCGGCTCGGAGTTATTTCCGCGCGGTCCTAGCGGCAAAGTACGCGAGCCTCGTGTTGCTTTCGGCTCGGAGTTACTTCCGCGCGGTCCGATCGGCAAAGTACGCGAGCCTCGTGTTGCTTTCGGCTCGGAGTTACTTCCGCGCGGTCCGACCGGCAAAGTACGCGAGTTTCGTGTTGCTTTCGGCTCGGAGTTATTTCCGCGCGGTCCTAGCGGCAAAGTACGCGAGCCTCGTGTTGCTTTCGGCTCGGAGTTACTTCCGCGCGGTCCGATCGGCAAAGTACGCGAGCCTCGTGTTGCTTTCGGCTCGGAGTTACTTCCGCGCGGTCCGATCGGCAAAGTACGCGAGCCTCGTGTTGCTTTCGGCTCGGAGTTACTTCCGCGCGGTCCGATCGGCAAAGTACGCGAGCCTCGTGTTGCTTTTGGCTCGGAGTTATTTCCGCGCAGTCCTAGCGGCAAAGTACGCGAGCCTCGTGTTGCTTTCGGCTCGGAGTTACTTCCGCGCGGTCCGATCGGCAAAGTACGCGAGCCTCGTGTTGCTTTCGGCTCGGAGTTACTTCCGCGCGGTCTGATCGGCAAAGTACGCGAGCCTCGTGTTGCTTTCGGCTCGGAGTTACTTCCGCGCGGTCCGATCGGCAAAGTACGCGAGCCTCGTGTTGCTTTCGGCTCGGAGTTACTTCCGCGCGGTCCGATCGGCAAAGTACGCGAGCCTCGTGTTGCTTTCGGCTCGGAGTTACTTCCGCGCGGTCTGATCGGCAAAGTACGCGAGCCTCGTGTTGCTTTCGGCTCGGAGTTACTTCCGCGCGGTCCGATCGGCAAAGTACGCGAGCCTCGTGTTGCTTTCGGCTCGTAGCTACTTTCGAGCGGTTCGGACAACAAAGTCCGCGAGCCCTGTGTTGCTACTGCTCGAAGCTGCTTCCGAACGTTTCGGGCAATCAACTTTTTGTTCTCCGTAATGTTTTTAAGCTATCTTAGCTATTTTCTCGTAAAAGTTAAATTTTCGCGTTTTGTGCTGTTTTTTCGAGCTCTCTGCTGGCGATCGGCTATGTTCTTAAATCTCGTGTTATTTTCTTGAGCTCTTCGTAATTTCGGCCGACGAGCGGCTAAGTTTACGAGTTTTGTGTTGCTTTCTGCACGTAGTTACTTCCGAGCGGTCCGACCGTCAAAGTACGCGAGCCTCGTGTTGCTTTCGGCTCGGAGTTACTTCCGCGCGGTCCTAGCGACAAAGTACGCGAGCCTCGTGTTGCTTTCGGCTCGGAGTTACTTCCGCGCGGTCCGATCGGCAAAGTACGCGAGCCTCGTGTTGCTTTCGGCTCGGAGTTACTTCCGCGCGGTCCGATCGGCAAAGTACGCGAGCCTCGTGTTGCTTTCGGCTCGGAGTTACTTCCGCGCGGTCCGATCGGCAAAGTACGCGAGCCTCGTGTTGCTTTTGGCTCGGAGTTATTTCCGCGCAGTCCTAGCGGCAAAGTACGCGAGCCTCGTGTTGCTTTCGGCTCGGAGTTACTTCCGCGCGGTCCGACCGACAAAGTACGCGAGCCTCGTGTTGCTTTCGGCTCGGAGTTACTTCCGAGCGGTCCGACCGTCAAAGTACGCGAGCCTCGTGTTGCTTTTGGCTCGGAGTTATTTCCGCGCAGTCCTAGCGGCAAAGTACGCGAGTTTCGTGTTGCTTTTGGCTCGGAGTTATTTCCGCGCAGTCCTAGCGGCAAAGTACGCGAGCCTCGTGTTGCTTTCGGCTCGGAGTTACTTCCGCGCGGTCCGATCGGCAAAGTACGCGAGCCTCGTGTTGCTTTCGGCTCGGAGTTACTTCCGCGCGGTCCGACCGTCAAAGTACGCGAGCCTCGTGTTGCTTTCGGCTCGGAGTTACTTCCGCGCGGTCCGACCGTCAAAGTACGCGAGCCTCGTGTTGCTTTCGGCTCGGAGTTACTTCCGCGCGGTCCTAGCGGCAAAGTACGCGAGCCTCGTGTTGCTTTCGGCTCGGAGTTACTTCCGCGCGGTCCGATCGGCAAAGTACGCGAGCCTCGTGTTGCTTTCGGCTCGGAGTTACTTTTGCGCGGTCCGATCGGCAAAGTACGCGAGCCTCGTGTTGCTTTCGGCTCGGAGTTACTTCCGCGCGGTCCGATCGGCAAAGTACGCGAGCCTCGTGTTGCTTTCGGCTCGGAGTTACTTCCGCGCGGTCCTAGCGGCAAAGTACGCGAGCCTCGTGTTGCTTTCGGCTCGGAGTTACTTCCGCGCGGTCCGATCGGCAAAGTACGCGAGCCTCGTGTTGCTTTCGGCTCGGAGTTACTTCCGCGCGGTCCGATCGGCAAAGTACGCGAGCCTCGTGTTGCTTTCGGCTCGTAGCTACTTTCGAGCGGTTCGGACAACAAAGTCCGCGAGCCCTGTGTTGCTACTGCTCGAAGCTGCTTCCGAACGTTTCGGGCAATCAACCTTTTGTTCTCCGTATTGTTTTTTTAAGCTATCTTAGCTATTTTCTCGTAAAAGTTAAATTTTCGCGTTTTGTGCTGTTTTTTCGAGCTCTCTGCTGGCGATCGGCTATGTTCTTAAATCTCGTGTTATTTTCTTGAGCTCTTCGTAATTTCGGCCGACGAGCGGCTAAGTTTACGAGTTTTGTGTTGCTTTCTGCACGTAGTTACTTCCGAGCGGTCCGACCGTCAAAGTACGCGAGCCTCGTGTTGCTTTCGGCTCGGAGTTACTTCCGCGCGGTCCTAGCGACAAAGTACGCGAGCCTCGTGTTGCTTTCGGCTCGGAGTTACTTCCGCGCGGTCCGATCGGCAAAGTACGCGAGCCTCGTGTTGCTTTCGGCTCGTAGCTACTTTCGAGCGGTTCGGACAACAAAGTCCGAGAGCCCTGTGTTGCTACTGCTCGAAGCTGCTTTTGAACGTTTCGGGCAATTAACTTTTTGTTCTCCGTAATGTTTTTTTAAGCTATCTTAGCTATTTTCTCGTAAAAGTTAAATTTTCGCGTTTTGTGCTGTTTTTTCGAGCTCTCTGCTGGCGATCGGCTATGTTCTTAAATCTCGTGTTATTTTCTTGAGCTCTTCGTAATTTCGGCCGACGAGCGGCTAAGTTTACGAGTTTTGTGTTGCTTTCTGCACGTAGATACTTCCGAGCGGTTCGACCGTCAAAGTACGCGAGCCTCGTGTTGCTTTCGGCTTGGAGTTACTTCCGCGCGGTCCTAGCGACAAAGTACGCGAGCCTCGTGTTGCTTTCGGCTCGGAGTTACTTCCGCGCGGTTCGATCGGCAAAGTACGCGAGCCTCGTGTTGCTTTCGGCTCGGAGTTACTTCCGCGCGGTCCGATCGGCAAAGTACGCGAGCCTCGTGTTGCTTTCGGCTCGTAGCTACTTTCGAGCGGTTCGGACAACAAAGTCCGCGAGCCCTGTGTTTCTACTGCTCGGGGCTGCTTCCGAACGTTTCGGGCAATCAACTTTTTGTTCTCCGTATTGTTTTTTAAGCTATCTTAGCTATTTTCTCGTAAAAGTTAAATTTTCGCGTTTTGTGCTGTTTTTTCAAGCTCTCTGCTGGCGATCGGCTATGTTCTTAAATTTCGTGTTATTTTCTTGAGCTCTTCGTAATTTCGGCCGACGAGCGGCTAAGTTTACGAGTTTTGTGTTGCTTTCTGCACGTAGTTACTTCCGAGCGGTCCGACCGTCAAAGTACGCGAGCCTCGTGTTGCTTTCGGCTCGGAGTTACTTCCGCGCGGTCCTAGCGACAAAGTACGCGAGCCTCGTGTTGCTTTCGGCTCGGAGTTACTTCCGCGCGGTCCGAGCGGCAAAGTACGCGAGCCTCGTGTTGCTTTCGGCTCGGAGTTACTTCCGCGCGGTCCGATCGGCAAAGTACGCGAGCCTCGTGTTGCTTTCGGCTCGGAGTTACTTCCGCGCGGTCCGATCGGCAAAGTACGCGAGCCTCGTGTTGCTTTCGGCTCGGAGTTACTTCCGCGCGGTCCGATCGGCAAAGTACGCGAGCCTCGTGTTGCTTTCGGCTCGGAGTTACTTCCGCGCGGTCCGATCGGCAAAGTACGCGAGCCTCGTGTTGCTTTCGGCTCGGAGTTACTTCCGCGCGGTCCTAGCGGCAAAGTACGCGAGCCTCGTGTTGCTTTCGGCTCGGAGTTACTTCCGCGCGGTCCGATCGGCAAAGTACGCGAGCCTCGTGTTGCTTTCGGCTCGGAGTTACTTCCGCGCGGTCCGATCGGCAAAGTACGCGAGCCTCGTGTTGCTTTCGGCTCGGAGTTACTTCCGCGCGGTCCGATCGGCAAAGTACGCGAGCCTCGTGTTGCTTTCGGCTCGGAGTTACTTCCGCGCGGTCCGATCGGCAAAGTACGCGAGCCTCGTGTTGCTTTCGGCTCGGAGTTACTTCCGCGCGGTTCGATCGGCAAAGTACGCGAGCCTCGTGTTGCTTTCGGCTCGGAGTTACTTCCGCGCGGTCCGATCGGCAAAGTACGCGAGCCTCGTGTTGCTTTCGGCTCGGAGTTACTTCCGCGCGGTCTGATCGGCAAAGTACGCGAGCCTCGTGTTGCTTTCTGCACGTAGTTACTTCCGAGCGGTCCGACCGTCAAAGTACGCGAGCCTCGTGTTGCTTTCGGCTCGGAGTTACTTCCGCGCGGTCCTAGCGACAAAGTACGCGAGCCTCGTGTTGCTTTCGGCTCGGAGTTACTTCCGCGCGGTCCGATCGGCAAAGTACGCGAGCCTCGTGTTGCTTTCGGCTCGGAGTTACTTCCGCGCGGTCCGATCGGCAAAGTACGCGAGCCTCGTGTTGCTTTCGGCTCGGAGTTACTTCCGCGCGGTCCGATCGGCAAAGTACGCGAGCCTCGTGTTGCTTTCGGCTCGGAGTTACTTCCGCGCGGTCCGATCGGCAAAGTACGCGAGCCTCGTGTTGCTTTCGGCTCGGAGTTACTTCCGCGCGGTCCGATCGGCAAAGTACGCGAGCCTCGTGTTGCTTTCGGCTCGGAGTTACTTCCGCGCGGTCCTAGCGGCAAAGTACGCGAGCCTCGTGTTGCTTTCGGCTCGGAGTTACTTCCGCGCGGTCCGATCGGCAAAGTACGCGAGCCTCGTGTTGCTTTCGGCTCGGAGTTACTTCCGCGCGGTTCGATCGGCAAAGTACGCGAGCCTCGTGTTGCTTTCGGCTCGGAGTTACTTCCGCGCGGTCCGATCGGCAAAGTACGCGAGCCTCGTGTTGCTTTCGGCTCGTAGCTACTTTCGAGCGGTTCGGACAACAAAGTCCGCGAGCCCTGTGTTGCTACTGCTCGGGGCTGCTTCCGAACGTTTCGGGCAATCAACTTTTTGTTCTCCGTATTGTTTTTTAAGCTATCTTAGCTATTTTCTCGTAAAAGTTAAATTTTCGCGTTTTGTGCTGTTTTTTCAAGCTCTCTGCTGGCGATCGGCTATGTTCTTAAATCTCGTGTTATTTTCTTGAGCTCTTCGTAATTTCGGCCGACGAGCGGCTAAGTTTACGAGTTTTGTGTTGCTTTCTGCACGTAGTTACTTCCGAGCGGTCCGACCGTCAAAGTACGCGAGCCTCGTGTTGCTTTCGGCTCGGAGTTACTTCCGCGCGGTCCTAGCGACAAAGTACGCGAGCCTCGTGTTGCTTTCGGCTCGGAGTTACTTCCGCGCGGTCCGATCGGCAAAGTACGCGAGCCTCGTGTTGCTTTCGGCTCGGAGTTACTTCCGCGCGGTCCGATCGGCAAAGTACGCGAGCCTCGTGTTGCTTTCGGCTCGGAGTTACTTCCGCGCGGTCCGATCGGCAAAGTACGCGAGCCTCGTGTTGCTTTCGGCTCGGAGTTATTTCCGCGCAGTCCTAGCGGCAAAGTACGCGAGCCTCGTGTTGCTTTCGGCTCGGAGTTACTTCCGCGCGGTCCGATCGGCAAAGTACGCGAGCCTCGTGTTGCTTTCGGCTCGGAGTTACTTCCGCGCGGTCCGATCGGCAAAGTACGCGAGCCTCGTGTTGCTTTCGGCTCGGAGTTACTTCCGCGCGGTCCGATCGGCAAAGTACGCGAGCCTCGTGTTGCTTTCGGCTCGGAGTTACTTCCGCGCGGTCCTAGCGGCAAAGTACGCGAGCCTCGTGTTGCTTTCGGCTCGGAGTTACTTCCGCGCGGTCCGATCGGCAAAGTACGCGAGCCTCGTGTTGCTTTCGGCTCGGGGTTACTTCCGCGCGGTCCGATCGGCAAAGTACGCGAGCCTCGTGTTGCTTTCGGCTCGGAGTTACTTCCGCGCGGTCCGATCGGCAAAGTACGCGAGCCTCGTGTTGCTTTCGGCTCGGAGTTACTTCCGCGCGGTCCGATCGGCAAAGTACGCGAGCCTCGTGTTGCTTTCGGCTCGGAGTTATTTCCGCGCGGTCCTAGCGGCAAAGTACGCGAGCCTCGTGTTGCTTTCGGCTCGGAGTTACTTCCGCGCGGTCCGACCGTCAAAGTACGCGAGCCTCGTGTTGCTTTTGGCTCGGAGTTACTTCCGCGCGGTCCTAGCGGCAAAGTACGCGAGCCTCGTGTTGCTTTCGGCTCGGGTTACCCGCGCGGTCCGACGGCAAAGTACGCGAGCCTCGTGTTGCTTTCGGCTCGGAGTTACTTCCGCGCGGTCCGAGCGGCAAAGTACGCGAGCCTCGTGTTGCTTTCGGCTCGGAGTTACTTCCGCGCGGTCCGACCGACAAAGTACGCGAGCCTCGTGTTGCTTTCGGCTCGGAGTTACTTCCGCGCGGTCTGATCGGCAAAGTACGCGAGCCTCGTGTTGCTTTCGGCTCGGAGTTACTTCCGCGCGGTCCGATCGGCAAAGTACGCGAGCCTCGTGTTGCTTTCGGCTCGTAGCTACTTTCGAGCGGTTCGGACAACAAAGTCCGCGAGCCCTGTGTTGCTACTGCTCGGGGCTGCTTCCGAACGTTTCGGGCAATCAACTTTTTGTTCTCCGTATTGTTTTTTTAAGCTATCTTAGCTATTTTCTCGTAAAAGTTAAATTTTCGCGTTTTGTGCTGTTTTTCGAGCTCTCTGCTGGCGATCGGCTATGTTCTTAAATCTCGTGTTATTTTCTTGAGCTCTTCGTAATTTCGGCCGACGAGCGGCTAAGTTTATGAGTTTTGTGTTGCTTTCTGCACGTAGTTACTTCCGAGCGGTCCGACCGTCAAAGTACGCGAGCCTCGTGTTGCTTTCGGCTCGGAGTTACTTCCGCGCGGTCCTAGCGACAAAGTACGCGAGCCTCGTGTTGCTTTCGGCTCGGAGTTACTTCCGCGCGGTCCGATCGGCAAAGTACGCGAGCCTCGTGTTGCTTTCGGCTCGTAGCTACTTTCGAGCGGTTCGGACAACAAAGTCCGCGAGCCCTGTGTTGCTACTGCTCGGAGCTGCTTCCGAACGTTTCGGGCAATCAACTTTTGTTCTCCGTAATGTTTTTTAAGCTATCTTAGCTATTTTCTCGTAAAAGTTAAATTTTCGCGTTTTGTGCTGTTTTTTCGAGCTCTCTGCTGGCGATCGGCTATGTTCTTAAATCTCGTGTTATTTTCTTGAGCTCTTCGTAATTTCGGCCGACGAGCGGCTAAGTTTACGAGTTTTGTGTTGCTTTCTGCACGTAGTTACTTCCGAGCGGTCCGACCGTCAAAGTACGCGAGCCTCGTGTTGCTTTCGGCTCGGAGTTACTTCCGCGCGGTCCTAGCGACAAAGTACGCGAGCCTCGTGTTGCTTTCGGCTCGGAGTTACTTCCGCGCGGTTCGATCGGCAAAGTACGCGAGCCTCGTGTTGCTTTCGGCTCGGAGTTACTTCCGCGCGGTCCGATCGGCAAAGTACGCGAGCCTCGTGTTGCTTTCGGCTCGTAGCTACTTTCGAGCGGTTCGGACAACAAAGTCCGCGAGCCCTGTGTTGCTACTGCTCGGGGCTGCTTCCGAACGTTTCGGGCAATCAACTTTTTGTTCTCCGTATTGTTTTTTAAGCTATCTTAGCTATTTTCTCGTAAAAGTTAAATTTTCGCGTTTTGTGCTGTTTTTTCGAGCTCTCTGCTGGCGATCGGCTATGTTCTTAAATCTCGTGTTATTTTCTTGAGCTCTTCGTAATTTCGGCCGACGAGCGGCTAAGTTTACGAGTTTTGTGTTGCTTTCTGCACGTAGTTACTTCCGAGCGGTCCGACCGTCAAAGTACGCGAGCCTCGTGTTGCTTTCGGCTCGGAGTTACTTCCGCGCGGTCCTAGCGACAAAGTACGCGAGCCTCGTGTTGCTTTCGGCTCGGAGTTACTTCCGCGCGGTCCGATCGGCAAAGTACGCGAGCCTCGTGTTGCTTTCGGCTCGGAGTTACTTCCGCGCGGTCCGATCGGCAAAGTACGCGAGCCTCGTGTTGCTTTCGGCTCGGAGTTACTTCCGCGCGGTCCGATCGGCAAAGTACGCGAGCCTCGTGTTGCTTTCGGCTCGGAGTTACTTCCGCGCGGTCCTAGCGGCAAAGTACGCGAGCCTCGTGTTGCTTTCGGCTCGGAGTTACTTCCGCGCGGTCCGAGCGGCAAAGTACGCGAGCCTCGTGTTGCTTTCGGCTCGGAGTTATTTCCGCGCGGTCCTAGCGGCAAAGTACGCGAGCCTCGTGTTGCTTTCGGCTCGGAGTTACTTCCGCGCGGTCCGATCGGCAAAGTACGCGAGCCTCGTGTTGCTTTCGGCTCGGAGTTACTTCCGCGCGGTCCGATCGGCAAAGTACGCGAGCCTCGTGTTGCTTTCGGCTCGGAGTTACTTCCGCGCGGTCCGATCGGCAAAGTACGCGAGCCTCGTGTTGCTTTCGGCTCGGAGTTACTTCCGCGCGGTCCTAGCGGCAAAGTACGCGAGCCTCGTGTTGCTTTCGGCTCGGAGTTACTTCCGCGCGGTCCGAGCGGCAAAGTACGCGAGCCTCGTGTTGCTTTCGGCTCGGAGTTACTTCCGCGCGGTTCGATCGGCAAAGTACGCGAGCCTCGTGTTGCTTTCGGCTCGGAGTTACTTCCGCGCGGTCCGATCGGCAAAGTACGCGAGCCTCGTGTTGCTTTCGGCTCGTAGCTACTTTCGAGCGGTTCGGACAACAAAGTCCGCGAGCCCTGTGTTGCTACTGCTCGGGGCTGCTTCCGAACGTTTCGGGCAATCAACTTTTTGTTCTCCGTATTGTTTTTTAAGCTATCTTAGCTATTTTCTCGTAAAAGTTAAATTTTCGCGTTTTGTGCTGTTTTTCAAGCTCTCTGCTGGCGATCGTCTATGTTCTTAAATCTCGTGTTATTTTTTTGAGCTCTTCGTAATTTCGGCCGACGAGCGGCTAAGTTTACGAGTTTTGTGTTGCTTTCTGCACGTAGTTACTTCCGAGCGGTCCGACCGTCAAAGTACGCGAGCCTCGTGTTGCTTTCGGCTCGGAGTTACTTCCGCGCGGTCCTAGCGACAAAGTACGCGAGCCTCGTGTTGCTTTCGGCTCGGAGTTACTTCCGCGCGGTCCGATCGGCAAAGTACGCGAGCCTCGTGTTGCTTTCGGCTCGGAGTTACTTCCGCGCGGTCCGATCGGCAAAGTACGCGAGCCTCGTGTTGCTTTCGGCTCGGAGTTACTTCCGCGCGGTCCGATCGGCAAAGTACGCGAGCCTCGTGTTGCTTTCGGCTCGGAGTTATTTCCGCGCGGTCCTAGCGGCAAAGTACGCGAGCCTCGTGTTGCTTTCGGCTCGGAGTTACTTCCGCGCGGTCCGATCGTCAAAGTACGCGAGCCTCGTGTTGCTTTTGGCTCGGAGTTATTTCCGCGCGGTCCTAGCGGCAAAGTACGCGAGCCTCGTGTTGCTTTCGGCTCGGAGTTACTTCCGCGCGGTCCGATCGGCAAAGTACGCGAGCCTCGTGTTGCTTTCGGCTCGGAGTTACTTCCGCGCGGTCCGATCGGCAAAGTACGCGAGCCTCGTGTTGCTTTCGGCTCGGAGTTACTTCCGCGCGGTCCGATCGGCAAAGTACGCGAGCCTCGTGTTGCTTTCGGAGTTACTTCCGCGCGGTCCTAGCGGCAAAGTACGCGAGCCTCGTGTTGCTTTCGGCTCGGAGTTACTTCCGCGCGGTCCTAGCGGCAAAGTACGCGAGCCTCGTGTTGCTTTCGGCTCGGAGTTACTTCCGCGCGGTCCGATCGGCAAAGTACGCGAGCCTCGTGTTGCTTTCGGCTCGGAGTTACTTCCGCGCGGTCCGATCGGCAAAGTACGCGAGCCTCGTGTTGCTTTCGGCTCGTAGCTACTTTCGAGCGGTTCGGACAACAAAGTCCGCGAGCCCTGTGTTGCTACTGCTCGAAGCTGCTTCCGAACGTTTCGGGCAATCAACTTTTTGTTCTCCGTATTGTTTTTTAAGCTATCTTAGCTATTTTCTCGTAAAAGTTAAATTTTCGCGTTTTGTGCTGTTTTTCGAGCTCTCTGCTGGCGATCGGCTATGTTCTTAAATCTCGTGTTATTTTCTTGAGCTCTTCGTAATTTCGGCCGACGAGCGGCTAAGTTTACGAGTTTTGTGTTGCTTTCTGCACGTAGTTACTTCCGAGCGGTCCGACCGTCAAAGTACGCGAGCCTCGTGTTGCTTTCGGCTCGGAGTTACTTCCGCGCGGTCCTAGCGACAAAGTACGCGAGCCTCGTGTTGCTTTCGGCTCGGGGTTACTTCCGCGCGGTCCGATCGGCAAAGTACGCGAGCCTCGTGTTGCTTTCGGCTCGGAGTTACTTCCGCGCGGTCCGATCGGCAAAGTACGCGAGCCTCGTGTTGCTTTCGGCTCGGAGTTACTTCCGCGCGGTCCGATCGGCAAAGTACGCGAGCCTCGTGTTGCTTTCGGCTCGGGGTTACTTCCGCGCGGTCCTAGCGGCAAAGTACGCGAGCCTCGTGTTGCTTTCGGCTCGGAGTTACTTCCGCGCGGTCCGATCGGCAAAGTACGCGAGCCTCGTGTTGCTTTCGGCTCGGAGTTACTTCCGCGCGGTCCTAGCGGCAAAGTACGCGAGCCTCGTGTTGCTTTCGGCTCGGAGTTACTTCCGCGCGGTCCGATCGGCAAAGTACGCGAGCCTCGTGTTGCTTTCGGCTCGGAGTTACTTCCGCGCGGTCCGATCGGCAAAGTACGCGAGCCTCGTGTTGCTTTCGGCTCGGAGTTACTTCCGCGCGGTCCTAGCGGCAAAGTACGCGAGCCTCGTGTTGCTTTCGGCTCGGAGTTACTTCCGCGCGGTCCGAGCGGCAAAGTACGCGAGCCTCGTGTTGCTTTCGGCTCGGAGTTACTTCCGCGCGGTCCTAGCGGCAAAGTACGCGAGCCTCGTGTTGCTTTCGGCTCGGAGTTACTTCCGCGCGGTCCGATCGGCAAAGTACGCGAGCCTCGTGTTGCTTTCGGCTCGGAGTTACTTCCGCGCGGTCCTAGCGGCAAAGTACGCGAGCCTCGTGTTGCTTTCGGCTCGGAGTTACTTCCGCGCGGTCCGACCGGCAAAGTACGCGAGCCTCGTGTTGCTTTCGGCTCGGAGTTACTTCCGCGCGGTCCGATCGGCAAAGTACGCGAGCCTCGTGTTGCTTTCGGCTCGGAGTTACTTCCGCGCGGTCCGATCGGCAAAGTACGCGAGCCTCGTGTTGCTTTCGGCTCGGAGTTACTTCCGCGCGGTCCGAGCGGCAAAGTACGCGAGCCTCGTGTTGCTTTCGGCTCGGAGTTACTTTCGCGCGGTCCTAGCGACAAAGTACGCGAGCCTCGTGTTGCTTTCGGCTCGGAGTTACTTCCGCGCGGGTCGATCGGCAAAGTACGCGAGCCTCGTGTTGCTTTCGGCTCGGAGTTACTTCCGCGCGGTCCGATCGGCAAAGTACGCGAGCCTCGTGTTGCTTTCGGCTCGGAGTTACTTCCGCGCGGTCCGATCGGCAAAGTACGCGAGCCTCGTGTTGCTTTCGGCTCGTAGCTACTTTCGAGCGGTTCGGACAACAAAGTCCGCGAGCCCTGTGTTGCTACTGCTCGGGCTGCTTCCGAACGTTTCGGGCAATCTTTTTGTTCTCCGTATTGTTTTTAAGCTATCTTAGCTATTTTCTCGTAAAAGTTAAATTTTCGCGTTTTGTGCTGTTTTTTCGAGCTCTCTGCTGGCGATCGGCTATGTTCTTAAATCTCGTGTTATTTTCTTGAGCTCTTCGTAATTTCGGCCGACGAGCGGCTAAGTTTACGAGTTTTGTGTTGCTTTCTGCACGTAGTTACTTCCGAGCGGTCCGACCGTCAAAGTACGCGAGCCTCGTGTTGCTTTCGGCTCGGAGTTACTTCCGCGCGGTCCTAGCGACAAAGTACGCGAGCCTCGTGTTGCTTTCGGCTCGGAGTTACTTCCGCGCGGTCCGATCGGCAAAGTACGCGAGCCTCGTGTTGCTTTCGGCTCGTAGCTACTTTCGAGCGGTTCGGACAACAAAGTCCGCGAGCCCTGTGTTGCTACTGCTCGGGGCTGCTTCCGAACGTTTCGGGCAATCAACTTTTTGTTCTCCGTATTGTTTTTTTAAGCTATCTTAGCTATTTTCTCGTAAAAGTTAAATTTTCGCGTTTTGTGCTGTTTTTTCGAGCTCTCTGCTGGCGATCGGCTATGTTCTTAAATCTCGTGTTATTTTCTTGAGCTCTTCGTAATTTCGGCCGACGAGCGGCTAAGTTTACGAGTTTTGTGTTGCTTTCTGCACGTAGTTACTTCCGAGCGGTCCGACCGTCAAAGTACGCGAGCCTCGTGTTGCTTTCGGCTCGGTTACTTCCGCGCGGTCCTAGCGACAAAGTACGCGAGCCTCGTGTTGCTTTCGGCTCGGAGTTACTTCCGCGCGGTTCGATCGGCAAAGTACGCGAGCCTCGTGTTGCTTTCGGCTCGGAGTTACTTCCGCGCGGTCCGATCGGCAAAGTACGCGAGCCTCGTGTTGCTTTCGGCTCGTAGCTACTTTCGAGCGGTTCGGACAACAAAGTCCGCGAGCCCTGTGTTGCTACTGCTCGGGGCTGCTTCCGGACGTTTCGGGCAATCAACTTTTGTTCTCCGTATTGTTTTTAAGCTATCTTAGCTATTTTCTCGTAAAAGTTAAATTTTCGCGTTTTGTGCTGTTTTTTCAAGCTCTCTGCTGGCGATCGGCTATGTTCTTAAATCTCGTGTTATTTTCTTGAGCTCTTCGTAATTTCGGCCGACGAGCGGCTAAGTTTACGAGTTTTGTGTTGCTTTCTGCACGTAGTTACTTCCGAGCGGTCCGACCGTCAAAGTACGCGAGCCTCGTGTTGCTTTCGGCTCGGGGTTACTTCCGCGCGGTCCTAGCGACAAAGTACGCGAGCCTCGTGTTGCTTTCGGCTCGGAGTTACTTCCGCGCGGTCCGATCGGCAAAGTACGCGAGCCTCGTGTTGCTTTCGGCTCGGAGTTACTTCCGCGCGGTCCGATCGGCAAAGTACGCGAGCCTCGTGTTGCTTTCGGCTCGGGGTTACTTCCGCGCGGTCCGATCGGCAAAGTACGCGAGCCTCGTGTTGCTTTCGGCTCGGAGTTACTTCCGCGCGGTCCTAGCGGCAAAGTACGCGAGCCTCGTGTTGCTTTCGGCTCGGAGTTACTTCCGCGCGGTCCGACCGTCAAAGTACGCGAGCCTCGTGTTGCTTTCGGCTCGGAGTTACTTCCGCGCGGTCCTAGCGGCAAAGTACGCGAGCCTCGTGTTGCTTTCGGCTCGGAGTTACTTCCGCGCGGTCCGATCGGCAAAGTACGCGAGCCTCGTGTTGCTTTCGGCTCGGAGTTACTTCCGCGCGGTCCTAGCGGCAAAGTACGCGTGCCTCGTGTTGCTTTCGGCTCGGAGTTACTTCCGCGCGGTCCGATCGACAAAGTACGCGAGCCTCGTGTTGCTTTCGGCTCGGAGTTACTTCCGCGCGGTCCGATCGGCAAAGTACGCGAGCCTCGTGTTGCTTTCGGCTCGGAGTTACTTCCGCGCGGTCCGATCGGCAAAGTACGCGAGCCTCGTGTTGCTTTCGGCTCGTAGCTACTTTCGAGCGGTTCGGACAACAAAGTCCGCGAGCCCTGTGTTGCTACTGCTCGGGGCTGCTTCCGAACGTTTCGGGCAATCAACTTTTTGTTCTCCGTATTGTGTTTTTAAGCTATCTTAGCTATTTTCTCGTAAAAGTTAAATTTTCGCGTTTTGTGCTGTTTTCAGCTCTCTGCTGGCGATCGGCTATGTTCTTAAATCTCGTGTTATTTTCTTGAGCTCTTCGTAATTTCGGCCGACGAGCGGCTAAGTTTACGAGTTTTGTGTTGCTTTCTGCACGTAGTTACTTCCGAGCGGTCCGACCGTCAAAGTACGCGAGCCTCGTGTTGCTTTCGGCTCGGAGTTACTTCCGCGCGGTCCGATCGGCAAAGTACGCGAGCCTCGTGTTGCTTTCGGCTCGGAGTTACTTCCGCGCGGTCCGATCGGCAAAGTACGCGAGCCTCGTGTTGCTTTCGGCTCGGAGTTACTTCCGCGCGGTCCGATCGGCAAAGTACGCGAGCCTCGTGTTGCTTTCGGCTCGGAGTTACTTCCGCGCGATCCAAGCGTCAAAGTTCGCGAGTCTCGTGTTGCTTTCAACTCGGAGTTACTTTCGCGCAGTCTGATCGGCAAAGTACGCGAGCCTCGTGTTGCTTTCGGCTCGGAGTTACTTCCGCGCGATCCAAACGTCAAAGTTCGCGAGCCTCGTGTTGCTTTCGGCTCGGAGTTACTTCCGCGCTGTCCGATCGGCAAAGTACGCGAGCCTCGTGTTTCTTTCGGCTCGGAGTTACTTCCGCGCGATCCAAGCGTCAAAGTTCGCGAGCCTCGTGTTGCTTTCGGCTCGGAGTTACTTCCGCGCGGTCCGATCGGCAAAGTACGCGAGCCTCGTGTTGTTTTCGGCTCGTAGCTACTTCCGAGCGGTTCGGACAAGAAAGTCCGCGAGCCCTGTGTTGCTACTGCTCGGGGCTGCTTTCGAACGTTTCGGGCAATCAACTTTTTGTTCTCCGTATTGTTTTTTTGAGCTATCTTACCTATTTTCTCGTAAAAGTTAAATTTTCGCGTTTTGTGCTGATTTTTTAAGCTCTCTGCTGGCGATCGGCTATGTTCTTAAATCTCGTGTTACTTTCTTGAGCTCTTCGTAATTTCGACCGACGAGCGGCTAAGTTTACGAGTTTTGTGTTGCTTTCTGCACGTAGTTACTTCCGAGCGGTCCGACCGTCAAAGTTCGCGAGCCTCGTGTTGCTTTCGGCTCGGAGTTACTTCCGCGCGGTCCGATCGGCAAAGTACGCGAGCCTTGTGTTGTTTTCGGCTCGTAGCTACTTTCGAGCGGTTCGGACAAGAAAGTCCGCGAGCTTTGTGTTGCTACTGCTCGGGGCTGCTTTCGAACGTTTCGGGCAATCAACTTTTTGTTCTCCGTATTGTTTTTTTGAGCTATCTTACCTATTTTCTCGTAAAAGATAAATTTTCGCGTTTTGTGCTGTTTTTTTAAGCTCTCTGCTGACGATCGGCTATGTTCTTAAATCTCGTGTTACTCTTTTGAGCTCTTCGTAATTTCGACCGACGAGCGGCTAAGTTTACGAGTTTTGTGTTGCTTTCTGCACGTAGTTACTTCCGAGCGGTCCGACCGTCAAAGTACGCGAGCCTCGTGTTGCTTTCGGCTCGGAGTTACTTCCGCGCGATCCAAGCGTCAAAGTTCGCGAGTCTCGTGTTGCTTTCGGCTCGGAGTTACTTTCGCGCAGTCTGATCGGCAAAGTACGCGAGCCTTGTGTTGCTTTCGGCTCGGAGTTACTTCCGCGCGATCCAAGCGTCAAAGTTCGCGAGCCTCGTGTTGCTTTCGGCTCGGAGTTACTTCCGCGCAGTCCGATCGGCAAAGTACGCGAGCCTCGTGTTGCTTTCGGCTCGGAGTTACTTCCGCGCGATCCAAGCGTCAAAGTTCGCGAGCCTCGTGTTGCTTTCGGCTCGAAGTTACTTCCGCGCGGTCCGATCGGCAAAGTACGCGAGTTTCGTGTTGTTTTCGGCTCGTAGCTACTTCCGAGCGGTTCGGACAAAAAAGTCCGCGAGCCCTGTGTTGCTACTGCTCGGGGCTGCTTTCGAACGTTTCGGGCAATCAACTTTTTGTTCTCCGTATTGTTTTTTTGAGCTATCTTACCTATTTTCTCGTAAAAGTTAAATTTTCGCGTTTTGTGCTGTTTTTTTAAGCTCTCTGCTGGCGATCGGCTATGTTCTTAAATCTCGTGTTACTTTCTTGAGCTCTTCGTAATTTCGACCGACGAGCGGCTAAGTTTACGAGTTTTGTGTTGCTTTCTGCACGTAGTTACTTTCGAGCGGTCCGACCGTCAAAGTACGCGAGCCTCGTGTTGCTTTCGGCTCGGAGTTACTTCCGCGCGATCCAAACGTCAAAGTTCGCGAGCCTCGTGTTGCTTTCGGCTCGGAGTTACTTCCGCGCTGTCCGATCGGCAAAGTACGCGAGCCTCGTGTTGTTTTCGGCTCGGAGTTACTTCCGCGCGATCCAAGCGTCAAAGTTCGCGAGCCTCGTGTTGCTTTCTGCTCGGAGTTACTTCCGCGCGGTCCGATCGGCAAAGTACGCGAGCCTCGTGTTGTTTTCGGCTCGTAGCTACTTCTGAGCGGTTCGGACAAGAAAGTCCGCGAGCCCTGTGTTGCTACTGCTCGGGGCTGCTTTCGAACGTTTCGGGCAATCAACTTTTTGTTCTCCGTATTGTTTTTTTGAGCTATCTTACCTATTTTTTCGTAAAAGTTAAATTTTCGCGTTTTGTGCTGTTTTTTTAAGCTCTCTGCTGGCGATCGGCTATGTTCTTAAATCTCGTGTTACTTTCTTGAGCTCTTCGTAATTTCGACCGACGAGCGGCTAAGTTTACGAGTTTTGTGTTGCTTTCTGCACGTAGTTACTTCCGAGCGGTCCGACCGTCAAAGTTCGCGAGCCTCGTGTTGCTTTCGGCTCGGAGTTACTTCCGCGCGGTCCGATCGGCAAAGTACGCGAGCCTTGTGTTGTTTTCGGCTCGTAGCTACTTTCGAGCGGTTCGGACAAGAAAGTCCGCGAGCTTTGTGTTGCTACTGCTCGGGGCTGCTTTCGAACGTTTCGGGCAATCAACTTTTTGTTCTCCGTATTGTTTTTTTGAGCTATCTTACCTATTTTCTCGTAAAAGTTAAATTTTCGCGTTTTGTGCTGTTTTTTTAAGCTCTCTGCTGACGATCGGCTATGTTCTTAAATCTCGTGTTACTCTTTTGAGCTCTTCGTAATTTCGACCGACGAGCGGCTAAGTTTACGAGTTTTGTGTTGCTTTCTGCACGTAGTTACTTCCGAGCGGTCCGACCGTCAAAGTACGCGAGCCTCGTGTTGCTTTCGGCTCGGAGTTACTTCCGCGCGATCCAAGCGTCAAAGTTCGCGAGTCTCGTGTTGCTTTCGGCTCGGAGTTACTTTCGCGCAGTCTGATCGGCAAAGTACGCGAGCCTTGTGTTGCTTTCGGCTCGGAGTTACTTCCGCGCGATCCAAGCGTCAAAGTTCGCGAGCCTCGTGTTGCTTTCGGCTCGGAGTTACTTCCGCGCAGTCCGATCGGCAAAGTACGCGAGCCTCGTGTTGCTTTCGGCTCGGAGTTACTTCCGCGCGATCCAAGCGTCAAAGTTCGCGAGCCTCGTGTTGCTTTCGGCTCGAAGTTACTTCCGCGCGGTCCGATCGGCAAAGTACGCGAGCCTCGTGTTGTTTTCGGCTCGTAGCTACTTCCGAGCGGTTCGGACAAAAAAGTCCGCGAGCCCTGTGTTGCTACTGCTCGGGGCTGCTTTCGAACGTTTCGGGCAATCAACTTTTTGTTCTCCGTATTGTTTTTTTGAGCTATCTTACCTATTTTCTCGTAAAAGTTAAATTTTCGCGTTTTGTGCTGATTTTTTAAGCTCTCTGCTGGCGATCGGCTATGTTCTTAAATCTCGTGTTACTTTCTTGAGCTCTTCGTAATTTCGACCGACGAGCGGCTAAGTTTACGAGTTTTGTGTTGCTTTCTGCACGTAGTTACTTCCGAGCGGTCCGACCGTCAAAGTTCGCGAGCCTCGTGTTGCTTTCGGCTCGGAGTTACTTCCGCGCGGTCCGATCGGCAAAGTACGCGAGCCTTGTGTTGTTTTCGGCTCGTAGCTACTTTCGAGCGGTTCGGACAAGAAAGTCCGCGAGCTTTGTGTTGCTACTGCTCGGGGCTGCTTTCGAACGTTTCGGGCAATCAACTTTTTGTTCTCCGTATTGTTTTTTTGAGCTATCTTACCTATTTTCTCGTAAAAGATAAATTTTCGCGTTTTGTGCTGTTTTTTTAAGCTCTCTGCTGACGATCGGCTATGTTCTTAAATCTCGTGTTACTCTTTTGAGCTCTTCGTAATTTCGACCGACGAGCGGCTAAGTTTACGAGTTTTGTGTTGCTTTCTGCACGTAGTTACTTCCGAGCGGTCCGACCGTCAAAGTACGCGAGCCTCGTGTTGCTTTCGGCTCGGAGTTACTTCCGCGCGATCCAAGCGTCAAAGTTCGCGAGTCTCGTGTTGCTTTCGGCTCGGAGTTACTTCCGCGCAGTCCGATCGGCAAAGTACGCGAGCCTTGTGTTGCTTTCGGCTCGGAGTTACTTCCGCGCGATCCAAGCGTCAAAGTTCGCGAGCCTCGTGTTGCTTTCGGCTCGGAGTTACTTCCGCGCAGTCCGATCGGCAAAGTACGCGAGCCTCGTGTTGCTTTCGGCTCGGAGTTACTTCCGCGCGATCCAAGCGTCAAAGTTCGCGAGCCTCGTGTTGCTTTCGGCTCGAAGTTACTTCCGCGCGGTCCGATCGGCAAAGTACGCGAGTTTCGTGTTGTTTTCGGCTCGTAGCTACTTCCGAGCGGTTCGGACAAAAAAGTCCGCGAGCCCTGTGTTGCTACTGCTCGGGGCTGCTTTCGAACGTTTCGGGCAATCAACTTTTGTTCTCCGTATTGTTTTTTTGAGCTATCTTAGCTATTTTCTCGTAAAAGTTAAATTTTCGCGTTTTGTGCTGTTTTTTCGAGCCCTCTGCTGGCGATCGGCTATGTTCTTAAATCTCGTGTTACTTTCTTGAGCTCTTCGTAATTTCGACCGACGAGCGGCTAAGTTTACGAGTTTTGTGTTGCTTTCTGCACGTAGTTACTTTCGAGCGGTCCGACCGTCAAAGTACGCGAGCCTCGTGTTGCTTTCGGCTCGGGTTACTTCCGCGCGATCAAACGTCAAAGTTCGCGAGCCTCGTGTTGCTTTCGGCTCGGAGTTACTTCCGCGCAGTCCGATCGGCAAAGTACGCGAGCCTCGTGTTTCTTTCGGCTCGGAGTTACTTCCGCGCGATCCAAGCGTCAAAGTTCGCGAGCCTCGTGTTGCTTTCTGCTCGGAGTTACTTCCGCGCGGTCCGATCGGCAAAGTACGCGAGCCTCGTGTTGTTTTCGGCTCGTAGCTACTTCTGAGCGGTTCGGACAAAAAAGTCCGCGAGCCCTGTGTTGCTACTGCTCGGGGCTGCTTTCGAACGTTTCGGGCAATCAACTTTTTGTTCTCCGTATTGTTTTTTGAGCTATCTTACCTATTTTTCGTAAAAGTTAAATTTTCGCGTTTTGTGCTGTTTTTTTAAGCTCTCTGCTGGCGATCGGCTATGTTCTTAAATCTCGTGTTACTTTCTTGAGCTCTTCGTAATTTCGACCGACGAGCGGCTAAGTTTACGAGTTTTGTGTTGCTTTCTGCACGTAGTTACTTCTGAGCGGTCCGACCGTCAAAGTTCGCGAGCCTCGTGTTGCTTTCGGCTCGGAGTTACTTCCGCGCGGTCCGATCGGCAAAGTACGCGAGCCTTGTGTTGTTTTCGGCTCGTAGCTACTTTCGAGCGGTTCGGACAAGAAAGTCCGCGAGCTTTGTGTTGCTACTGCTCGGGGCTGCTTTCGAACGTTTCGGGCAATCAACTTTTTGTTCTCCGTATTGTTTTTTTGAGCTATCTTACCTATTTTCTCGTAAAAGTTAAATTTTCGCGTTTTGTGCTGTTTTTTTAAGCTCTCTGCTGACGATCGGCTATGTTCTTAAATCTCGTGTTACTCTTTTGAGCTCTTCGTAATTTCGACCGACGAGCGGCTAAGTTTACGAGTTTTGTGTTGCTTTCTGCACGTAGTTACTTCCGAGCGGTCCGACCGTCAAAGTACGCGAGCCTCGTGTTGCTTTCGGCTCGGAGTTACTTCCGCGCGATCCAAGCGTCAAAGTTCGCGAGTCTCGTGTTGCTTTCGGCTCGGAGTTACTTTCGCGCAGTCTGATCGGCAAAGTACGCGAGCCTTGTGTTGCTTTCGGCTCGGAGTTACTTCCGCGCGATCCAAGCGTCAAAGTTCGCGAGCCTCGTGTTGCTTTCGGCTCGGAGTTACTTCCGCGCAGTCCGATCGGCAAAGTACGCGAGCCTCGTGTTGCTTTCGGCTCGGAGTTACTTCCGCGCGATCCAAGCGTCAAAGTTCGCGAGCCTCGTGTTGCTTTCGGCTCGAAGTTACTTCCGCGCGGTCCGATCGGCAAAGTACGCGAGTTTCGTGTTGTTTTCGGCTCGTAGCTACTTCCGAGCGGTTCGGACAAAAAAGTCCGCGAGCCCTGTGTTGCTACTGCTCGGGGCTGCTTTCGAACGTTTCGGGCAATCAACTTTTGTTCTCCGTATTGTTTTTTGAGCTATCTTACCTATTTTCTCGTAAAAGTTAAATTTTCGCGTTTTGTGCTGATTTTTTAAGCTCTCTGCTGGCGATCGGCTATGTTCTTAAATCTCGTGTTACTTTCTTGAGCTCTTCGTAATTTCGACCGACGAGCGGCTAAGTTTACGAGTTTTGTGTTGCTTTCTGCACGTAGTTACTTCCGAGCGGTCCGACCGTCAAAGTTCGCGAGCCTCGTGTTGCTTTCGGCTCGGAGTTACTTCCGCGCGGTCCGATCGGCAAAGTACGCGAGCCTTGTGTTGTTTTCGGCTCGTAGCTACTTTCGAGCGGTTCGGACAAGAAAGTCCGCGAGCTTTGTGTTGCTACTGCTCGGGGCTGCTTTCGAACGTTTCGGGCAATCAACTTTTTGTTCTCCGTATTGTTTTTTTGAGCTATCTTACCTATTTTCTCGTAAAAGTTAAATTTTCGCGTTTTGTGCTGTTTTTTTAAGCTCTCTGCTGACGATCGGCTATGTTCTTAAATCTCGTGTTACTCTTTTGAGCTCTTCGTAATTTCGACCGACGAGCGGCTAAGTTTACGAGTTTTGTGTTGCTTTCTGCACGTAGTTACTTCCGAGCGGTCCGACCGTCAAAGTACGCGAGCCTCGTGTTGCTTTCGGCTCGGAGTTACTTCCGCGCGATCCAAGCGTCAAAGTTCGCGAGTCTCGTGTTGCTTTCGGCTCGGAGTTACTTCCGCGCAGTCCGATCGGCAAAGTACGCGAGCCTTGTGTTGCTTTCGGCTCGGAGTTACTTCCGCGCGATCCAAGCGTCAAAGTTCGCGAGCCTCGTGTTGCTTTCGGCTCGGAGTTACTTCCGCGCAGTCCGATCGGCAAAGTACGCGAGCCTCGTGTTGCTTTCGGCTCGGAGTTACTTCCGCGCGATCCAAGCGTCAAAGTTCGCGAGCCTCGTGTTGCTTTCGGCTCGAAGTTACTTCCGCGCGGTCCGATCGGCAAAGTACGCGAGTTTCGTGTTGTTTTCGGCTCGTAGCTACTTCCGAGCGGTTCGGACAAAAAAGTCCGCGAGCCCTGTGTTGCTACTGCTCGGGGCTGCTTTCGAACGTTTCGGGCAATCAACTTTTTGTTCTCCGTATTGTTTTTGAGCTATCTTACCTATTTTCTCGTAAAGTTAAATTTTCGCGTTTTGTGCTGTTTTTTAAGCTCTCTGCTGACGATCGGCTATGTTCTTAAATCTCGTGTTACTTTTTTGAGCTCTTCGTAATTTCGACCGACGAGCGGCTAAGTTTACGAGTTTTGTGTTGCTTTCTGCACGTAGTTACTTCCGAGCGGTCCGACCGTCAAAGTACGCGAGCCTCGTGTTGCTTTCGGCTCGGAGTTACTTCCGCGCGATCCAAGCGTCAAAGTTCGCGAGTCTCGTGTTGCTTTCGGCTCGGAGTTACTTCCGCGCAGTCCGATCGGCAAAGTACGCGAGCCTCGTGTTGCTTTCGGCTCGGAGTTACTTCCGCGCGATCCAAGCGTCAAAGTTCGCGAGCCTCGTGTTGCTTTCGGCTCGGAGTTACTTCCGCGCGGTCCGATCGGCAAAGTACGCGAGCCTCGTGTTGCTTTCGGCTCGGAGTTACTTCCGCGCGATCCAAGCGTCAAAGTTCGCGAGCCTCGTGTTGCTTTCGGCTCGGAGTTACTTCCGCGCGGTCCGATCGGCAAAGTACGCGAGCCTCGTGTTGTTTTCGGCTCGTAGCTACTTCCGAGCGGTTCGGACAAAAAAGTCCGCGAGCCCTGTGTTGCTACTGCTCGGGGCTGCTTTCGAACGTTTCGGGCAATCAACTTTTTGTTCTCCGTATTGTTTTTTTGAGCTATCTTACCTATTTTCTCGTAAAAGTTAAATTTTCGCGTTTTGTGCTGATTTTTTAAGCTCTCTGCTGGCGATCGGCTATGTTCTTAAATCTCGTGTTACTTTCTTGAGCTCTTCGTAATTTCGACCGACGAGCGGCTAAGTTTACGAGTTTTGTGTTGCTTTCTGCACGTAGTTACTTCTGAGCGGTCCGACCGTCAAAGTTCGCGAGCCTCGTGTTGCTTTCGGCTCGGAGTTACTTCCGCGCGGTCCGATCGGCAAAGTACGCGAGCCTTGTGTTGTTTTCGGCTCGTAGCTACTTTCGAGCGGTTCGGACAAGAAAGTCCGCGAGCTTTGTGTTGCTACTGCTCGGGGCTGCTTTCGAACGTTTCGGGCAATCAACTTTTTGTTCTCCGTATTGTTTTTTTGAGCTATCTTACCTATTTTCTCGTAAAAGATAAATTTTCGCGTTTTGTGCTGTTTTTTTAAGCTCTCTGCTGACGATCGGCTATGTTCTTAAATCTCGTGTTACTCTTTTGAGCTCTTCGTAATTTCGACCGACGAGCGGCTAAGTTTACGAGTTTTGTGTTGCTTTCTGCACGTAGTTACTTCCGAGCGGTCCGACCGTCAAAGTACGCGAGCCTCGTGTTGCTTTCGGCTCGGAGTTACTTCCGCGCGATCCAAGCGTCAAAGTTCGCGAGTCTCGTGTTGCTTTCGGCTCGGAGTTACTTTCGCGCAGTCTGATCGGCAAAGTACGCGAGCCTTGTGTTGCTTTCGGCTCGGAGTTACTTCCGCGCGATCCAAGCGTCAAAGTTCGCGAGCCTCGTGTTGCTTTCGGCTCGGAGTTACTTCCGCGCAGTCCGATCGGCAAAGTACGCGAGCCTCGTGTTGCTTTCGGCTCGGAGTTACTTCCGCGCGATCCAAGCGTCAAAGTTCGCGAGCCTCGTGTTGCTTTCGGCTCGAAGTTACTTCCGCGCGGTCCGATCGGCAAAGTACGCGAGTTTCGTGTTGTTTTCGGCTCGTAGCTACTTCCGAGCGGTTCGGACAAAAAAGTCCGCGAGCCCTGTGTTGCTACTGCTCGGGGCTGCTTTCGAACGTTTCGGGCAATCAACTTTTTGTTCTCCGTATTGTTTTTTTGAGCTATCTTACCTATTTTCTCGTAAAAGTTAAATTTTCGCGTTTTGTGCTGATTTTTTAAGCTCTCTGCTGGCGATCGGCTATGTTCTTAAATCTCGTGTTACTTTCTTGAGCTCTTCGTAATTTCGACCGACGAGCGGCTAAGTTTACGAGTTTTGTGTTGCTTTCTGCACGTAGTTACTTCCGAGCGGTCCGACCGTCAAAGTTCGCGAGCCTCGTGTTGCTTTCGGCTCGGAGTTACTTCCGCGCGGTCCGATCGGCAAAGTACGCGAGCCTTGTGTTGTTTTCGGCTCGTAGCTACTTTCGAGCGGTTCGGACAAGAAAGTCCGCGAGCTTTGTGTTGCTACTGCTCGGGGCTGCTTTCGAACGTTTCGGGCAATCAACTTTTTGTTCTCCGTATTGTTTTTTTGAGCTATCTTACCTATTTTCTCGTAAAAGTTAAATTTTCGCGTTTTGTGCTGTTTTTTTAAGCTCTCTGCTGACGATCGGCTATGTTCTTAAATCTCGTGTTACTCTTTTGAGCTCTTCGTAATTTCGACCGACGAGCGGCTAAGTTTACGAGTTTTGTGTTGCTTTCTGCACGTAGTTACTTCCGAGCGGTCCGACCGTCAAAGTACGCGAGCCTCGTGTTGCTTTCGGCTCGGAGTTACTTCCGCGCGATCAAGCGTCAAAGTTCGCGAGTCTCGTGTTGCTTTCGGCTCGGGTTACTTTCGCGCAGTCCGATCGGCAAAGTACGCGAGCCTTGTGTTGCTTTCGGCTCGGAGTTACTTCCGCGCGATCCAAGCGTCAAAGTTCGCGAGCCTCGTGTTGCTTTCGGCTCGGAGTTACTTCCGCGCAGTCCGATCGGCAAAGTACGCGAGCCTCGTGTTGCTTTCGGCTCGGAGTTACTTCCGCGCGATCCAAGCGTCAAAGTTCGCGAGCCTCGTGTTGCTTTCGGCTCGAAGTTACTTCCGCGCGGTCCGATCGGCAAAGTACGCGAGTTTCGTGTTGTTTTCGGCTCGTAGCTACTTCCGAGCGGTTCGGACAAAAAAGTCCGCGAGCCCTGTGTTGCTACTGCTCGGGGCTGCTTTCGAACGTTTCGGGCAATCAACTTTTTGTTCTCCGTATTGTTTTTTTGAGCTATCTTAGCTATTTTCTCGTAAAAGTTAAATTTTCGCGTTTTGTGCTGTTTTTTCGAGCCCTCTGCTGGCGATCGGCTATGTTCTTAAATCTCGTGTTACTTTCTTGAGCTCTTCGTAATTTCGACCGACGAGCGGCTAAGTTTACGAGTTTTGTGTTGCTTTCTGCACGTAGTTACTTCCGAGCGGTCCGACCGTCAAAGTACGCGAGCCTCGTGTTGCTTTCGGCTCGGAGTTACTTCCGCGCGATCCAAACGTCAAAGTTCGCGAGCCTCGTGTTGCTTTCGGCTCGGAGTTACTTCCGCGCGGTCCGATCGGCAAAGTACGCGAGCCTCGTGTTGCTTTCGGCTCGGAGTTACTTCCGCGCGATCAAGTCAAAGTTCGCGAGCCTCGTGTTGCTTTCGGCTCGGAGTTACTTCCGCGCGGTCCGATCGGCAAAGTACGCGAGCCTCGTGTTGCTTTCGGCTCGGAGTTACTTCCGCGCGATCCAAGCGTCAAAGTTCGCGAGCCTCGTGTTGCTTTCGGCTCGGAGTTACTTCCGCGCGGTCCGATCGGCAAAGTACGCGAGCCTCGTGTTGTTTTCGGCTCGTAGCTACTTCCGAGCGGTTCGGACAAGAAAGTCCGCGAGCCCTGTGTTGCTACTGCTCGGGGCTGCTTTCGAACGTTTCGGGCAATCAACTTTTGTTCTCCGTATTGTTTTTTGAGCTATCTTACCTATTTTTCGTAAAAGTTAAATTTTCGCGTTTTGTGCTGTTTTTTTAAGCTCTCTGCTGGCGATCGGCTATGTTCTTAAATCTCGTGTTACTTTCTTGAGCTCTTCGTAATTTCGACCGACGAGCGGCTAAGTTTACGAGTTTTGTGTTGCTTTCTGCACGTAGTTACTTCTGAGCGGTCCGACCGTCAAAGTTCGCGAGCCTCGTGTTGCTTTCGGCTCGGAGTTACTTCCGCGCGGTCCGATCGGCAAAGTACGCGAGCCTTGTGTTGTTTTCGGCTCGTAGCTACTTTCGAGCGGTTCGGACAAGAAAGTCCGCGAGCTTTGTGTTGCTACTGCTCGGGGCTGCTTTCGAACGTTTCGGGCAATCAACTTTTTGTTCTCCGTATTGTTTTTTTGAGCTATCTTACCTATTTTCTCGTAAAAGATAAATTTTCGCGTTTTGTGCTGTTTTTTTAAGCTCTCTGCTGACGATCGGCTATGTTCTTAAATCTCGTGTTACTCTTTTGAGCTCTTCGTAATTTCGACCGACGAGCGGCTAAGTTTACGAGTTTTGTGTTGCTTTCTGCACGTAGTTACTTCCGAGCGGTCCGACCGTCAAAGTACGCGAGCCTCGTGTTGCTTTCGGCTCGGAGTTACTTCCGCGCGATCCAAGCGTCAAAGTTCGCGAGTCTCGTGTTGCTTTCGGCTCGGAGTTACTTTCGCGCAGTCTGATCGGCAAAGTACGCGAGCCTTGTGTTGCTTTCGGCTCGGAGTTACTTCCGCGCGATCCAAGCGTCAAAGTTCGCGAGCCTCGTGTTGCTTTCGGCTCGGAGTTACTTCCGCGCAGTCCGATCGGCAAAGTACGCGAGCCTCGTGTTGCTTTCGGCTCGGAGTTACTTCCGCGCGATCCAAGCGTCAAAGTTCGCGAGCCTCGTGTTGCTTTCGGCTCGGAGTTACTTCCGCGCGGTCCGATCGGCAAAGTACGCGAGTTTCGTGTTGTTTTCGGCTCGTAGCTACTTCCGAGCGGTTCGGACAAAAAAGTCCGCGAGCCCTGTGTTGCTACTGCTCGGGGCTGCTTTCGAACGTTTCGGGCAATCAACTTTTTGTTCTCCGTATTGTTTTTGAGCTATCTTAGCTATTTTCTCGTAAAAGTTAAATTTTCGCGTTTTGTGCTGTTTTCGAGCTCTCTGCTGGCGATCGGCTATGTTCTTAAATCTCGTGTTACTTTCTTGAGCTCTTCGTAATTTCGACCGACGAGCGGCTAAGTTTACGAGTTTTGTGTTGCTTTCTGCACGTAGTTACTTTCGAGCGGTCCGACCGTCAAAGTACGCGAGCCTCGTGTTGCTTTCGGCTCGGAGTTACTTCCGCGCGATCCAAACGTCAAAGTTCGCGAGCCTCGTGTTGCTTTCGGCTCGGAGTTACTTCCGCGCTGTCCGATCGGCAAAGTACGCGAGCCTCGTGTTTCTTTCGGCTCGGAGTTACTTCCGCGCGATCCAAGCGTCAAAGTTCGCGAGCCTCGTGTTGCTTTCGGCTCGGAGTTACTTCCGCGCGATCCAAACGTCAAAGTTCGCGAGCCTCGTGTTGCTTTCGGCTCGGAGTTACTTCCGCGCTGTCCGATCGGCAAAGTACGCGAGCCTCGTGTTTCTTTCGGCTCGGAGTTACTTCCGCGCGATCCAAGCGTCAAAGTTCGCGAGCCTCGTGTTGCTTTCGGCTCGGAGTTACTTCCGCGCGGTCCGATCGGCAAAGTACGCGAGCCTCGTGTTGTTTTCGGCTCGTAGCTACTTCCGAGCGGTTCGGACAAGAAAGTCCGCGAGCCCTGTGTTGCTACTGCTCGGGGCTGCTTTCGAACGTTTCGGGCAATCAACTTTTTGTTCTCCGTATTGTTTTTTTGAGCTATCTTACCTATTTTTTCGTAAAAGTTAAATTTTCGCGTTTTGTGCTGTTTTTTTAAGCTCTCTGCTGGCGATCGGCTATGTTCTTAAATCTCGTGTTACTTTCTTGAGCTCTTCGTAATTTCGACCGACGAGCGGCTAAGTTTACGAGTTTTGTGTTGCTTTCTGCACGTAGTTACTTCCGAGCGGTCCGACCGTCAAAGTTCGCGAGCCTCGTGTTGCTTTCGGCTCGGAGTTACTTCCGCGCGGTCCGATCGGCAAAGTACGCGAGCCTTGTGTTGTTTTCGGCTCGTAGCTACTTTCGAGCGGTTCGGACAAGAAAGTCCGCGAGCTTTGTGTTGCTACTGCTCGGGGCTGCTTTCGAACGTTTCGGGCAATCAACTTTTATTTTCGGTATTGTTTTTTGAGCTATCTTAACTATTTTTCGTAAAAGTTAAATTTTCGCGTTTTGTGCTGTTTTTTCGAGCTCTCTGCTGGCGATCGGCTATGTTTTTAAATCTCGTGTTACTTTCTTGAGCTCATCGTAATTTCGACCGACGAGCGGCTAAGTTTACGAGTTTTGTGTTGCTTTCTGCACGTAGTTACTTCCGCGCAGTCCGATCGGCAAAGTACGCGAGCCTCGTGTTGCTTTCGGCTCGGAGTTACTTCCGCGCGATCCAAGCGTCAAAGTTCGCGAGCCTCGTGTTGCTTTCGGCTCGGAGTTACTTCCGCGCGGTCCGATCGGCAAAGTACGCGAGCCTCGTGTTGTTTTCGGCTCGTAGCTACTTCCGAGCGGTTCGGACAAGAAAGTCCGCGAGCCCTGTGTTGCTACTGCTCGGGGCTGCTTTCGAACGTTTCGGGCAATCAACTTTTTGTTCTCCGTATTGTTTTTTTGAGCTATCTTACCTATTTTTTCGTAAAAGTTAAATTTTCGCGTTTTGTGCTGTTTTTTTAAGCTCTCTGCTGGCGATCGGCTATGTTCTTAAATCTCGTGTTACTTTCTTGAGCTCTTCGTAATTTCGACCGACGAGCGGCTAAGTTTACGAGTTTTGTGTTGCTTTCTGCACGTAGTTACTTCCGAGCGGTCCGACCGTCAAAGTTCGCGAGCCTCGTGTTGCTTTCGGCTCGGAGTTACTTCCGCGCGGTCCGATCGGCAAAGTACGCGAGCCTTGTGTTGTTTTCGGCTCGTAGCTACTTTCGAGCGGTTCGGACAAGAAAGTCCGCGAGCTTTGTGTTGCTACTGCTCGGGGCTGCTTTCGAACGTTTCGGGCAATCAACTTTTGTTCTCCGTATTGTTTTTTGAGCTATCTTACCTATTTTCTCGTAAAAGATAAATTTTCGCGTTTTGTGCTGTTTTTTTAAGCTCTCTGCTGACGATCGGCTATGTTCTTAAATCTCGTGTTACTCTTTTGAGCTCTTCGTAATTTCGACCGACGAGCGGCTAAGTTTACGAGTTTTGTGTTGCTTTCTGCACGTAGTTACTTCCGAGCGGTCCGACCGTCAAAGTACGCGAGCCTCGTGTTGCTTTCGGCTCGGAGTTACTTCCGCGCGATCCAAGCGTCAAAGTTCGCGAGTCTCGTGTTGCTTTCGGCTCGGAGTTACTTCCGCGCAGTCCGATCGGCAAAGTACGCGAGCCTTGTGTTGCTTTCGGCTCGGAGTTACTTCCGCGCGATCCAAGCGTCAAAGTTCGCGAGCCTCGTGTTGCTTTCGGCTCGGAGTTACTTCCGCGCAGTCCGATCGGCAAAGTACGCGAGCCTCGTGTTGCTTTCGGCTCGGAGTTACTTCCGCGCGATCCAAGCGTCAAAGTTCGCGAGCCTCGTGTTGCTTTCGGCTCGAAGTTACTTCCGCGCGGTCCGATCGGCAAAGTACGCGAGTTTCGTGTTGTTTTCGGCTCGTAGCTACTTCCGAGCGGTTCGGACAAAAAAGTCCGCGAGCCCTGTGTTGCTACTGCTCGGGGCTGCTTTCGAACGTTTCGGGCAATCAACTTTTTGTTCTCCGTATTGTTTTTTTGAGCTATCTTAGCTATTTTCTCGTAAAAGTTAAATTTTCGCGTTTTGTGCTGTTTTTTAGCTCTCTGCTGGCGATCGGCTATGTTCTTAAATCTCGTGTTACTTTCTTGAGCTCTTCGTAATTTCGACCGACGAGCGGCTAAGTTTACGAGTTTTGTGTTGCTTTCTGCACGTAGTTACTTTCGAGCGGTCCGACCGTCAAAGTACGCGAGCCTCGTGTTGCTTTCGGCTCGGAGTTACTTCCGCGCGATCCAACGTCAAAGTTCGCGAGCCTCGTGTTGCTTTCGGCTCGGAGTTACTTCCGCGCAGTCCGATCGGCAAAGTACGCGAGCCTCGTGTTTCTTTCGGCTCGGAGTTACTTCCGCGCGATCCAAGCGTCAAAGTTCGCGAGCCTCGTGTTGCTTTCTGCTCGGAGTTACTTCCGCGCGGTCCGATCGGCAAAGTACGCGAGCCTCGTGTTGTTTTCGGCTCGTAGCTACTTCTGAGCGGTTCGGACAAGAAAGTCCGCGAGCCCTGTGTTGCTACTGCTCGGGGCTGCTTTCGAACGTTTCGGGCAATCAACTTTTTGTTCTCCGTATTGTTTTTTTGAGCTATCTTACCTATTTTCTCGTAAAAGTTAAATTTTCGCGTTTTGTGCTGATTTTTTAAGCTCTCTGCTGGCGATCGGCTATGTTCTTAAATCTCGTGTTACTTTCTTGAGCTCTTCGTAATTTCGACCGACGAGCGGCTAAGTTTACGAGTTTTGTGTTGCTTTCTGCACGTAGTTACTTCCGAGCGGTCCGACCGTCAAAGTTCGCGAGCCTCGTGTTGCTTTCGGCTCGGAGTTACTTCCGCGCGGTCCGATCGGCAAAGTACGCGAGCCTTGTGTTGTTTTCGGCTCGTAGCTACTTTCGAGCGGTTCGGACAAGAAAGTCCGCGAGCTTTGTGTTGCTACTGCTCGGGGCTGCTTTCGAACGTTTCGGGCAATCAACTTTTTGTTCTCCGTATTGTTTTTTTGAGCTATCTTACCTATTTTCTCGTAAAAGTTAAATTTTCGCGTTTTGTGCTGTTTTTTTAAGCTCTCTGCTGACGATCGGCTATGTTCTTAAATCTCGTGTTACTCTTTTGAGCTCTTCGTAATTTCGACCGACGAGCGGCTAAGTTTACGAGTTTTGTGTTGCTTTCTGCACGTAGTTACTTCCGAGCGGTCCGACCGTCAAAGTACGCGAGCCTCGTGTTGCTTTCGGCTCGGAGTTACTTCCGCGCGATCCAAGCGTCAAAGTTCGCGAGTCTCGTGTTGCTTTCGGCTCGGAGTTACTTCCGCGCAGTCCGATCGGCAATGTACGCGAGCCTTGTGTTGTTTTCGGCTCGTAGCTACTTTCGAGCGGTTCGGACAAGAAAGTCCGCGAGCTTTGTGTTGCTACTGCTCGGGGCTGCTTTCGAAAGTTTCGGGCAATCAACTTTTTATTTTCGGTATTGTTTTTTTGAGCTATCTTAACTATTTTTTCGTAAAAGTTAAATTTTCGCGTTTTGTGCTGTTTTTTCGAGCTCTCTGCTGGCGATCGGCTATGTTTTTAAATCTCGTGTTACTTTCTTGAGCTCATCGTAATTTCGACCGACGAGCGGCTAAGTTTACGAGTTTTGTGTTGCTTTCTGCACGTAGTTACTTCCGCGCAGTCCGATCGGCAAAGTACGCGAGCCTCGTGTTGCTTTCGGCTCGGAGTTACTTCCGCGCGATCCAAGCGTCAAAGTTCGCGAGCCTCGTGTTGCTTTCGGCTCGGAGTTACTTCCGCGCGGTCCGATCGGCAAAGTACGCGAGCCTCGTGTTGTTTTCGGCTCGTAGCTACTTCCGAGCGGTTCGGACAAGAAAGTCCGCGAGCCCTGTGTTGCTACTGCTCGGGGCTGCTTTCGAACGTTTCGGGCAATCAACTTTTTGTTCTCCGTATTGTTTTTTTGAGCTATCTTACCTATTTTCTCGTAAAAGTTAAATTTTCGCGTTTTGTGCTGTTTTTTTAAGCTCTCTGCTGGCGATCGGCTATGTTCTTAAATCTCGTGTTACTTTTTTGAGCTCTTCGTAATTTCGACCGACGAGCGGCTAAGTTTACGAGTTTTGTGTTGCTTTCTGCACGTAGTTACTTCCGAGCGGTCCGACCGTCAAAGTTCGCGAGCCTCGTGTTGCTTTCGGCTCGGAGTTACTTCCGCGCGGTCCGATCGGCAAAGTACGCGAGCCTTGTGTTGTTTTCGGCTCGTAGCTACTTTCGAGCGGTTCGTTCGGACAAGAAAGTCCGCGAGCTTTGTGTTGCTACTGCTCGGGGCTGCTTTCGAACGTTTCGGGCAATCAACTTTTTGTTCTCCGTATTGTTTTTTTGAGCTATCTTACCTATTTTCTCGTAAAAGTTAAATTTTCGCGTTTTGTGCTGTTTTTTTAAGCTCTCTGCTGACGATCGGCTATGTTCTTAAATCTCGTGTTACTCTTTTGAGCTCTTCGTAATTTCGACCGACGAGCGGCTAAGTTTACGAGTTTTGTGTTGCTTTCTGCACGTAGTTACTTCCGAGCGGTCCGACCGTCAAAGTACGCGAGCCTCGTGTTGCTTTCGGCTCGGAGTTACTTCCGCGCGATCCAAGCGTCAAAGTTCGCGAGTCTCGTGTTGCTTTCGGCTCGGAGTTACTTCCGCGCAGTCCGATCGGCAAAGTACGCGAGCCTTGTGTTGCTTTCGGCTCGGAGTTACTTCCGCGCGATCCAAACGTCAAAGTTCGCGAGCCTCGTGTTGCTTTCGGCTCGGAGTTACTTCCGCGCGGTCCGATCGGCAAAGTACGCGAGCCTCGTGTTGCTTTCGGCTCGGAGTTACTTCCGCGCGATCCAAGCGTCAAAGTTCGCGAGCCTCGTGTTGCTTTCGGCTCGAAGTTACTTCCGCGCGGTCCGATCGGCAAAGTACGCGAGCCTTGTGTTGTTTTCGGCTCGTAGCTACTTTCGAGCGGTTCGGACAAGAAAGTCCGCGAGCTTTGTGTTGCTACTGCTCGGGGCTGCTTTCGAACGTTTCGGGCAATCAACTTTTTGTTCTCCGTATTGTTTTTTGAGCTATCTTACCTATTTTTCGTAAAAGTTAAATTTTCGCGTTTTGTGCTGTTTTTTTAAGCTCTCTGCTGACGATCGGCTATGTTCTTAAATCTCGTGTTACTTTCTTGAGCTCTTCGTAATTTCGACCGACGAGCGGCTAAGTTTACGAGTTTTGTGTTGCTTTCTGCACGTAGTTACTTCCGAGCGGTCCGACCGTCAAAGTACGCGAGCCTCGTGTTGCTTTCGGCTCGGAGTTACTTCCGCGCGATCCAAGCGTCAAAGTTCGCGAGCCTCGTGTTGCTTTCGGCTCGGAGTTACTTCCGCGCAGTCCGATCGGCAAAGTACGCGAGCCTCGTGTTGCTTTCGGCTCAAAGTTCCTTCCGCGCGATCCAAGAGTCAAAGTTCGCGAGCCTCGTGTTGCTTTCGGCTCGGAGTTACTTCCGCGCGATCCAAGCGTCAAAGTTCGCGAGCCTCGTGTTGCTTTCGGCTCGGAGTTACTTCCGAACGGTCCGATCGGCAAAGTACGCGAGCCTCGTGTTGCTTTCGGCTCGGAGTTACTTCCGCGCGATCCAAGCGTCAAAGTTCGCGAGCCTCGTGTTGCTTTCGGCTCGGAGTTATTTCCGCGCGGTCCGATCGGCAAAGTACGCGAGCCTCGTGTTGTTTTCGGCTCGTAGCTACTTCCGAGCGGTTCGGACAAGAAAGTCCGCGAGCCCTGTGTTGCTACTGCTCGGGGCTGCTTTCGAACGTTTCGGGCAATCAACTTTTGTTCTCCGTATTGTTTTTTGAGCTATCTTACCTATTTTCTCGTAAAAGTTAAATTTTCGCGTTTTGTGCTGATTTTTTAAGCTCTCTGCTGGCGATCGGCTATGTTCTTAAATCTCGTGTTACTTTCTTGAGCTCTTCGTAATTTCGACCGACGAGCGGCTAAGTTTACGAGTTTTGTTTTGCTTTCTGCACGTAGTTACTTCCGAGCGGTCCGACCGTCAAAGTTCGCGAGCCTCGTGTTGCTTTCGGCTCGGAGTTACTTCCGCGCGGTCCGATCGGCAAAGTACGCGAGCCTTGTGTTGTTTTCGGCTCGTAGCTACTTTCGAGCGGTTCGGACAAGAAAGTCCGCGAGCTTTGTGTTGCTACTGCTCGGGGCTGCTTTCGAACGTTTCGGGCAATCAACTTTTTGTTCTCCGTATTGTTTTTTTGAGCTATCTTACCTATTTTCTCGTAAAAGTTAAATTTTCGCGTTTTGTGCTGTTTTTTTAAGCTCTCTGCTGACGATCGGCTATGTTCTTAAATCTCGTGTTACTCTTTTGAGCTCTTCGTAATTTCGACCGACGAGCGGCTAAGTTTACGAGTTTTGTGTTGCTTTCTGCACGTAGTTACTTCCGAGCGGTCCGACCGTCAAAGTACGCGAGCCTCGTGTTGCTTTCGGCTCGGAGTTACTTCCGCGCGATCCAAGCGTCAAAGTTCGCGAGTCTCGTGTTGCTTTCGGCTCGGAGTTACTTCCGCGCAGTCCGATCGGCAAAGTACGCGAGCCTTGTGTTGCTTTCGGCTCGGAGTTACTTCCGCGCGATCCAAGCGTCAAAGTTCGCGAGCCTCGTGTTGCTTTCGGCTCGGAGTTACTTTCGCGCGGTCCGATCGGCAAAGTACGCGAGCCTCGTGTTGCTTTCGGCTCGGAGTTACTTCCGCGCGATCCAAGCGTCAAAGTTCGCGAGCCTCGTGTTGCTTTCGGCTCGAAGTTACTTCCGCGCGGTCCAAGCGTGAAAGTTCGCGAGCCTCGTGTTGCTTTCGGCTCGGAGTTACTTCCGCGCAGTCCGATCGGCAAAGTACGCGAGCCTCGTGTTGCTTTCGGCTCAAAGTTCCTTCCGCGCGATCCAAGAGTCAAAGTTCGCGAGCCTCGTGTTGCTTTCGGCTCGGAGTTACTTCCGCGCGATCCAAGCGTCAAAGTTCGCGAGCCTCGTGTTGCTTTCGGCTCGGAGTTACTTCCGAACGGTCCGATCGGCAAAGTACGCGAGCCTCGTGTTGCTTTCGGCTCGGAGTTACTTCCGCGCGATCCAAGCGTCAAAGTTCGCGAGCCTCGTGTTGCTTTCGGCTCGGAGTTACTTCCGCGCGGTCCGATCGGCAAAGTACGCGAGCCTCGTGTTGTTTTCGGCTCGTAGCTACTTCCGAGCGGTTCGGACAAGAAAGTCCGCGAGCCCTGTGTTGCTACTGCTCGGGGCTGCTTTCGAACGTTTCGGGCAATCAACTTTTTGTTCTCCGTATTGTTTTTTTGAGCTATCTTACCTATTTTCTCGTAAAAGTTAAATTTTCGCGTTTTGTGCTGATTTTTTAAGCTCTCTGCTGGCGATCGGCTATGTTCTTAAATCTCGTGTTACTTTCTTGAGCTCTTCGTAATTTCGACCGACGAGCGGCTAAGTTTACGAGTTTTGTGTTGCTTTCTGCACGTAGTTACTTCCGAGCGGTCCGACCGTCAAAGTTCGCGAGCCTCGTGTTGCTTTCGGCTCGGAGTTACTTCCGCGCGGTCCGATCGGCAAAGTACGCGAGCCTTGTGTTGTTTTCGGCTCGTAGCTACTTTCGAGCGGTTCGGACAAGAAAGTCCGCGAGCTTTGTGTTGCTACTGCTCGGGGCTGCTTTCGAACGTTTCGGGCAATCAACTTTTTGTTCTCCGTATTGTTTTTTTGAGCTATCTTACCTATTTTCTCGTAAAAGTTAAATTTTCGCGTTTTGTGCTGTTTTTTTAAGCTCTCTGCTGACGATCGGCTATGTTCTTAAATCTCGTGTTACTCTTTTGAGCTCTTCGTAATTTCGACCGACGAGCGGCTAAGTTTACGAGTTTTGTGTTGCTTTCTGCACGTAGTTACTTCCGAGCGGTCCGACCGTCAAAGTACGCGAGCCTCGTGTTGCTTTCGGCTCGGAGTTACTTCCGCGCGATCCAAGCGTCAAAGTTCGCGAGTCTCGTGTTGCTTTCGGCTCGGAGTTACTTCCGCGCAGTCCGATCGGCAAAGTACGCGAGCCTTGTGTTGCTTTCGGCTCGGAGTTACTTCCGCGCGATCCAAACGTCAAAGTTCGCGAGCCTCGTGTTGCTTTCGGCTCGGAGTTACTTCCGCGCGGTCCGATCGGCAAAGTACGCGAGCCTTGTGTTGTTTTCGGCTCGTAGCTACTTTCGAGCGGTTCGGACAAGAACGTCCGCGAGCTTTGTGTTGCTACTGCTCGGGGCTGCTTTCGAACGTTTCGGGCAATCAACTTTTTGTTCTCCGTATTGTTTTTTGAGCTATCTTACCTATTTTTCGTAAAAGTTAAATTTTCGCGTTTTGTGCTGTTTTTTTAAGCTCTCTGCTGACGATCGGCTATGTTCTTAAATCTCGTGTTACTTTCTTGAGCTCTTCGTAATTTCGACCGACGAGCGGCTAAGTTTACGAGTTTTGTGTTGCTTTCTGCACGTAGTTACTTCCGAGCGGTCCGACCGTCAAAGTACGCGAGCCTCGTGTTGCTTTCGGCTCGGAGTTACTTCCGCGCGATCTAAGCGTCAAAGTTCGCGAGCCTCGTGTTGCTTTCGGCTCGGAGTTACTTCCGCGCAGTCCGATCGGCAAAGTACGCGAGCCTCGTGTTGCTTTCGGCTCGGAGTTACTTCCGCGCGATCCAAGCGTCAAAGTTCGCGAGCCTCGTGTTGCTTTCGGCTCGGAGTTACTTCCGCGCGATCCAAGCGTCAAAGTTCGCGAGTCTCGTGTTGCTTTCGGCTCGGAGTTACTTCCGCGCGGTCCGATCGGCAAAGTACGCGAGCCTTGTGTTGTTTTCGGCTCGTAGCTACTTTCGAGCGGTTCGGACAAGAAAGTCCGCGAGCTTTGTGTTGCTACTGCTCGGGGCTGCTTTCGAAAGTTTCGGGCAATCAACTTTTTATTTTCGGTATTGTTTTTTGAGCTATCTTAACTATTTTTCGTAAAAGTTAAATTTTCGCGTTTTGTGCTGTTTTTTCGAGCTCTCTGCTGGCGATCGGCTATGTTTTTAAATCTCGTGTTACTTTCTTGAGCTCTTCGTAATTTCGACCGACGAGCGGCTAAGTTTACGAGTTTTGTGTTGCTTTCTGCACGTAGTTACTTTCGAGCGGTCCGACCGTCAAAGTACGCGAGCCTCGTGTTGCTTTCGGCTCGGAGTTACTTCCGCGCGATCCAAACGTCAAAGTTCGCGAGCCTCGTGTTGCTTTCGGCTCGGAGTTACTTCCGCGCTGTCCGATCGGCAAAGTACGCGAGCCTCGTGTTTCTTTCGGCTCGGAGTTACTTCCGCGCGGTCCGATCGGCAAAGTACGCGAGCCTCGTGTTGCTTTCGGCTCGGAGTTACTTTCGCGCGATCCAAGCGTCAAAGTTCGCGAGCCTCGTGTTGCTTTCGGCTCGGAGTTACTTCCGCGCGGTCCGATCGGCAAAGTACGCGAGCCTTGTGTTGTTTTCGGCTCGTAGCTACTTTCGAGCGGTTCGGACAAGAAAGTCCGCGAGCTTTGTGTTGCTACTGCTCGGGGCTGCTTTCGAACGTTTCGGGCAATCAACTTTTGTTCTCCGTATTGTTTTTTGAGCTATCTTACCTATTTTCTCGTAAAAGTTAAATTTTCGCGTTTTGTGCTGTTTTTTTAAGCTCTCTGCTGACGATCGGCTATGTTCTTAAATCTCGTGTTACTCTTTTGAGCTCTTCGTAATTTCGACCGACGAGCGGCTAAGTTTACGAGTTTTGTGTTGCTTTCTGCACGTAGTTACTTCCGAGCGGTCCGACCGTCAAAGTACGCGAGCCTCGTGTTGCTTTCGGCTCGGAGTTACTTCCGCGCGATCCAAGCGTCAAAGTTCGCGAGTCTCGTGTTGCTTTCGGCTCGGAGTTACTTCCGCGCAGTCCGATCGGCAAAGTACGCGAGCCTTGTGTTGCTTTCGGCTCGGAGTTACTTCCGCGCGATCCAAACGTCAAAGTTCGCGAGCCTCGTGTTGCTTTCGGCTCGGAGTTACTTCCGCGCGGTCCGATCGGCAAAGTACGCGAGCCTCGTGTTGCTTTCGGCTCGGAGTTACTTCCGCGCGATCCAAGCGTCAAAGTTCGCGAGCCTCGTGTTGCTTTCGGCTCGGAGTTACTTCCGCGCGGTCCGATCGGCAAAGTACGCGAGCCTTGTGTTGTTTTCGGCTCGTAGCTACTTTCGAGCGGTTCGGACAAGAAAGTCCGCGAGCTTTGTGTTGCTACTGCTCGGGGCTGCTTTCGAACGTTTCGGGCAATCAACTTTTGTTCTCCGTATTGTTTTTTGAGCTATCTTACCTATTTTTCGTAAAAGTTAAATTTTCGCGTTTTGTGCTGTTTTTTTAAGCTCTCTGCTGACGATCGGCTATGTTCTTAAATCTCGTGTTACTTTCTTGAGCTCTTCGTAATTTCGACCGACGAGCGGCTAAGTTTACGAGTTTTGTGTTGCTTTCTGCACGTAGTTACTTCCGAGCGGTCCGACCGTCAAAGTACGCGAGCCTCGTGTTGCTTTCGGCTCGGAGTTACTTCCGCGCGATCTAAGCGTCAAAGTTCGCGAGCCTCGTGTTGCTTTCGGCTCGGAGTTACTTCCGCGCAGTCCGATCGGCAAAGTACGCGAGCCTCGTGTTGCTTTCGGCTCGGAGTTACTTCCGCGCGATCCAAGCGTCAAAGTTCGCGAGCCTCGTGTTGCTTTCGGCTCGGAGTTACTTCCGCGCGATCCAAGCGTCAAAGTTCGCGAGCCTCGTGTTGCTTTCGGCTCGGAGTTACTTCCGCGCGGTCCGATCGGCAAAGTACGCGAGCCTTGTGTTGTTTTCGGCTCGTAGCTACTTTCGAGCGGTTCGGACAAGAAAGTCCGCGAGCTTTGTGTTGCTACTGCTCGGGGCTGCTTTCGAACGTTTCGGGCAATCAACTTTTTGTTCTCGGTATTGTTTTTTGAGCTATCTTACCTATTTTTCGTAAAAGTTAAATTTTCGCGTTTTGTGCTGTTTTTCGAGCTCTCTGCTGGCGATCGGCTATGTTCTTAAATCTCGTGTTACTTTCTTGAGCTCTTCGTAATTTCGACCGACGAGCGGCTAAGTTTACGAGTTTTGTGTTGCTTTCTGCACGTAGTTACTTTCGAGCGGTCCGACCGTCAAAGTACGCGAGCCTCGTGTTGCTTTCGGCTCGGAGTTACTTCCGCGCGATCCAAACGTCAAAGTTCGCGAGCCTCGTGTTGCTTTCGGCTCGGAGTTACTTCCGCGCTGTCCGATCGGCAAAGTACGCGAGCCTCGTGTTTCTTTCGGCTCGGAGTTACTTCCGCGCGATCCAAGCGTCAAAGTTCGCGAGCCTCGTGTTGCTTTCTGCTCGGAGTTACTTCCGCGCGGTCCGATCGGCAAAGTACGCGAGCCTCGTGTTGTTTTCGGCTCGTAGCTACTTCTGAGCGGTTCGGACAAGAAAGTCCGCGAGCCCTGTGTTGCTACTGCTCGGGGCTGCTTTCGAACGTTTCGGGCAATCAACTTTTTGTTCTCCGTATTGTTTTTTTGAGCTATCTTACCTATTTTCTCGTAAAAGTTAAATTTTCGCGTTTTGTGCTGATTTTTTAAGCTCTCTGCTGGCGATCGGCTATGTTCTTAAATCTCGTGTTACTTTCTTGAGCTCTTCGTAATTTCGACCGACGAGCGGCTAAGTTTACGAGTTTTGTGTTGCTTTCTGCACGTAGTTACTTCCGAGCGGTCCGACCGTCAAAGTTCGCGAGCCTCGTGTTGCTTTCGGCTCGGAGTTACTTCCGCGCGGTCCGATCGGCAAAGTACGCGAGCCTTGTGTTGTTTTCGGCTCGTAGCTACTTTCGAGCGGTTCGGACAAGAAAGTCCGCGAGCTTTGTGTTGCTACTGCTCGGGGCTGCTTTCGAACGTTTCGGGCAATCAACTTTTGTTCTCCGTATTGTTTTTTGAGCTATCTTACCTATTTTCTCGTAAAAGTTAAATTTTCGCGTTTTGTGCTGTTTTTTTAAGCTCTCTGCTGACGATCGGCTATGTTCTTAAATCTCGTGTTACTCTTTTGAGCTCTTCGTAATTTCGACCGACGAGCGGCTAAGTTTACGAGTTTTGTGTTGCTTTCTGCACGTAGTTACTTCCGAGCGGTCCGACCGTCAAAGTACGCGAGCCTCGTGTTGCTTTCGGCTCGGAGTTACTTCCGCGCGATCCAAGCGTCAAAGTTCGCGAGTCTCGTGTTGCTTTCGGCTCGGAGTTACTTCCGCGCAGTCCGATCGGCAAAGTACGCGAGCCTTGTGTTGCTTTCGGCTCGGAGTTACTTCCGCGCGATCCAAGCGTCAAAGTTCGCGAGCCTCGTGTTGCTTTCGGCTCGGAGTTACTTCCGCGCGGTCCGATCGGCAAAGTACGCGAGCCTCGTGTTGCTTTCGGCTCGGAGTTACTTCCGCGCGATCCAAGCGTCAAAGTTCGCGAGCCTCGTGTTGCTTTCGGCTCGAAGTTACTTCCGCGCGGTCCGATCGGCAAAGTACGCGAGCCTTGTGTTGTTTTCGGCTCGTAGCTACTTTCGAGCGGTTCGGACAAGAAAGTCCGCGAGCTTTGTGTTGCTACTGCTCGGGGCTGCTTTCGAACGTTTCGGGCAATCAACTTTTTGTTCTCCGTATTGTTTTTTTGAGCTATCTTACCTATTTTCTCGTAAAAGTTAAATTTTCGCGTTTTGTGCTGTTTTTTTAAGCTCTCTGCTGACGATCGGCTATGTTCTTAAATCTCGTGTTACTTTCTTGAGCTCTTCGTAATTTCGACCGACGAGCGGCTAAGTTTACGAGTTTTGTGTTGCTTTCTGCACGTAGTTACTTCCGAGCGGTCCGACCGTCAAAGTACGCGAGCCTCGTGTTGCTTTCGGCTCGGAGTTACTTCCGCGCGATCCAAGCGTCAAAGTTCGCGAGCCTCGTGTTGCTTTCGGCTCGGAGTTACTTCCGCGCAGTCCGATCGGCAAAGTACGCGAGCCTCGTGTTGCTTTCGGCTCGGAGTTACTTCCGCGCGATCCAAGCGTCAAAGTTCGCGAGCCTCGTGTTGCTTTCGGCTCGGAGTTACTTCCGCGCGATCCAAGCGTCAAAGTTCGCGAGTCTCGTGTTGCTTTCGGCTCGGAGTTACTTCCGAACGGTCCGATCGGCAAAGTACGCGAGCCTTGTGTTGTTTTCGGCTCGTAGCTACTTTCGAGCGGTTCGGACAAGAAAGTCCGCGAGCTTTGTGTTGCTACTGCTCGGGGCTGCTTTCGAAAGTTTCGGGCAATCAACTTTTTATTTTCGGTATTGTTTTTTTGAGCTATCTTAACTATTTTTTCGTAAAAGTTAAATTTTCGCGTTTTGTGCTGTTTTTTCGAGCTCTCTGCTGGCGATCGGCTATGTTTTTAAATCTCGTGTTACTTTCTTGAGCTCTTCGTAATTTCGACCGACGAGCGGCTAAGTTTACGAGTTTTGTGTTGCTTTCTGCACGTAGTTACTTCCGCGCAGTCCGATCGGCAAAGTACGCGAGCCTCGTGTTGCTTTCGGCTCGGAGTTACTTCCGCGCGATCCAAGCGTCAAAGTTCGCGAGCCTCGTGTTGCTTTCGGCTCGGAGTTACTTCCGCGCGGTCCGATCGGCAAAGTACGCGAGCCTCGTGTTGTTTTCGGCTCGTAGCTACTTCCGAGCGGTTCGGACAAGAAAGTCCGCGAGCCCTGTGTTGCTACTGCTCGGGGCTGCTTTCGAACGTTTCGGGCAATCAACTTTTTGTTCTCCGTATTGTTTTTTTGAGCTATCTTACCTATTTTCTCGTAAAAGTTAAATTTTCGCGTTTTGTGCTGTTTTTTTAAGCTCTCTGCTGGCGATCGGCTATGTTCTTAAATCTCGTGTTACTTTTTTGAGCTCTTCGTAATTTCGACCGACGAGCGGCTAAGTTTACGAGTTTTGTGTTGCTTTCTGCACGTAGTTACTTCCGAGCGGTCCGACCGTCAAAGTTCGCGAGCCTCGTGTTGCTTTCGGCTCGGAGTTACTTCCGCGCGGTCCGATCGGCAAAGTACGCGAGCCTTGTGTTGTTTTCGGCTCGTAGCTACTTTCGAGCGGTTCGTTCGGACAAGAAAGTCCGCGAGCTTTGTGTTGCTACTGCTCGGGGCTGCTTTCGAACGTTTCGGGCAATCAACTTTTTGTTCTCCGTATTGTTTTTTTGAGCTATCTTACCTATTTTCTCGTAAAAGTTAAATTTTCGCGTTTTGTGCTGTTTTTTTAAGCTCTCTGCTGACGATCGGCTATGTTCTTAAATCTCGTGTTACTCTTTTGAGCTCTTCGTAATTTCGACCGACGAGCGGCTAAGTTTACGAGTTTTGTGTTGCTTTCTGCACGTAGTTACTTCCGAGCGGTCCGACCGTCAAAGTACGCGAGCCTCGTGTTGCTTTCGGCTCGGAGTTACTTCCGCGCGATCCAAGCGTCAAAGTTCGCGAGTCTCGTGTTGCTTTCGGCTCGGAGTTACTTCCGCGCAGTCCGATCGGCAAAGTACGCGAGCCTTGTGTTGCTTTCGGCTCGGAGTTACTTCCGCGCGATCCAAACGTCAAAGTTCGCGAGCCTCGTGTTGCTTTCGGCTCGGAGTTACTTCCGCGCGGTCCGATCGGCAAAGTACGCGAGCCTCGTGTTGCTTTCGGCTCGGAGTTACTTCCGCGCGATCCAAGCGTCAAAGTTCGCGAGCCTCGTGTTGCTTTCGGCTCGAAGTTACTTCCGCGCGGTCCGATCGGCAAAGTACGCGAGCCTTGTGTTGTTTTCGGCTCGTAGCTACTTTCGAGCGGTTCGGACAAGAACGTCCGCGAGCTTTGTGTTGCTACTGCTCGGGGCTGCTTTCGAACGTTTCGGGCAATCAACTTTTTGTTCTCCGTATTGTTTTTTTGAGCTATCTTACCTATTTTTTCGTAAAAGTTAAATTTTCGCGTTTTGTGCTGTTTTTTTAAGCTCTCTGCTGACGATCGGCTATGTTCTTAAATCTCGTGTTACTTTCTTGAGCTCTTCGTAATTTCGACCGACGAGCGGCTAAGTTTACGAGTTTTGTGTTGCTTTCTGCACGTAGTTACTTCCGAGCGGTCCGACCGTCAAAGTACGCGAGCCTCGTGTTGCTTTCGGCTCGGAGTTACTTCCGCGCGATCCAAGCGTCAAAGTTCGCGAGCCTCGTGTTGCTTTCGGCTCGGAGTTACTTCCGCGCAGTCCGATCGGCAAAGTACGCGAGCCTCGTGTTGCTTTCGGCTCAAAGTTCCTTCCGCGCGATCCAAGAGTCAAAGTTCGCGAGCCTCGTGTTGCTTTCGGCTCGGAGTTACTTCCGCGCGATCCAAGCGTCAAAGTTCGCGAGCCTCGTGTTGCTTTCGGCTCGGAGTTACTTCCGAACGGTCCGATCGGCAAAGTACGCGAGCCTCGTGTTGCTTTCGGCTCGGAGTTACTTCCGCGCGATCCAAGCGTCAAAGTTCGCGAGCCTCGTGTTGCTTTCGGCTCGGAGTTACTTCCGCGCGGTCCGATCGGCAAAGTACGCGAGCCTCGTGTTGTTTTCGGCTCGTAGCTACTTCCGAGCGGTTCGGACAAGAAAGTCCGCGAGCCCTGTGTTGCTACTGCTCGGGGCTGCTTTCGAACGTTTCGGGCAATCAACTTTTTGTTCTCCGTATTGTTTTTTTGAGCTATCTTACCTATTTTCTCGTAAAAGTTAAATTTTCGCGTTTTGTGCTGATTTTTTAAGCTCTCTGCTGGCGATCGGCTATGTTCTTAAATCTCGTGTTACTTTCTTGAGCTCTTCGTAATTTCGACCGACGAGCGGCTAAGTTTACGAGTTTTGTTTTGCTTTCTGCACGTAGTTACTTCCGAGCGGTCCGACCGTCAAAGTTCGCGAGCCTCGTGTTGCTTTCGGCTCGGAGTTACTTCCGCGCGGTCCGATCGGCAAAGTACGCGAGCCTTGTGTTGTTTTCGGCTCGTAGCTACTTTCGAGCGGTTCGGACAAGAAAGTCCGCGAGCTTTGTGTTGCTACTGCTCGGGGCTGCTTTCGAACGTTTCGGGCAATCAACTTTTTGTTCTCCGTATTGTTTTTTTGAGCTATCTTACCTATTTTCTCGTAAAAGTTAAATTTTCGCGTTTTGTGCTGTTTTTTTAAGCTCTCTGCTGACGATCGGCTATGTTCTTAAATCTCGTGTTACTCTTTTGAGCTCTTCGTAATTTCGACCGACGAGCGGCTAAGTTTACGAGTTTTGTGTTGCTTTCTGCACGTAGTTACTTCCGAGCGGTCCGACCGTCAAAGTACGCGAGCCTCGTGTTGCTTTCGGCTCGGAGTTACTTCCGCGCGATCCAAGCGTCAAAGTTCGCGAGTCTCGTGTTGCTTTCGGCTCGGAGTTACTTCCGCGCAGTCCGATCGGCAAAGTACGCGAGCCTTGTGTTGCTTTCGGCTCGGAGTTACTTCCGCGCGATCCAAGCGTCAAAGTTCGCGAGCCTCGTGTTGCTTTCGGCTCGGAGTTACTTTCGCGCGGTCCGATCGGCAAAGTACGCGAGCCTCGTGTTGCTTTCGGCTTAAAGTTACTTCCGCGCGATCCAAGCGTCAAAGTTCGCGAGCCTCGTGTTGCTTTCGGCTCGAAGTTACTTCCGCGCGGTCCGATCGGCAAAGTACGCGAGCCTTGTGTTGTTTTCGGCTCGTAGCTACTTTCGAGCGGTTCGGACAAGAAAGTCCGCGAGCTTTGTGTTGCTACTGCTCGGGGCTGCTTTCGAACGTTTCGGGCAATCAAATTTTGTTCTCCGTATTGTTTTTTTGAGCTATCTTACCTATTTTCTCGTAAAAGTTAAATTTTCGCGTTTTGTGCTGTTTTTTTAAGCTCTCTGCTGACGATCGGCTATGTTCTTAAATCTCGTGTTACTCTTTTGAGCTCTTCGTAATTTCGACCGACGAGCGGCTAAGTTTACGAGTTTTGTGTTGCTTTCTGCACGTAGTTACTTCCGAGCGGTCCGACCGTCAAAGTACGCGAGCCTCGTGTTGCTTTCGGCTCGGAGTTACTTCCGCGCGATCCAAGCGTCAAAGTTCGCGAGCCTCGTGTTGCTTTCGGCTCGGAGTTACTTCCGCGCGGTCCGATCGGCAAAGTACGCGAGCCTTGTGTTGTTTTCGGCTCGTAGCTACTTTCGAGCGGTTCGGACAAGAAAGTCCGCGAGCTTTGTGTTGCTACTGCTCGGGGCTGCTTTCGAACGTTTCGGGCAATCAACTTTTGTTCTCCGTATTGTTTTTTGAGCTATCTTACCTATTTTCTCGTAAAAGTTAAATTTTCGCGTTTTGTGCTGTTTTTTTAAGCTCTCTGCTGACGATCGGCTATGTTCTTAAATCTCGTGTTACTTTCTTGAGCTCTTCGTAATTTTGACCGACGAGCGGCTAAGTTTACGAGTTTTGTGTTGCTTTCTGCACGTAGTTACTTTTGAGCGGTCCGACCGTCAAAGTACGCGAGCCTCGTGTTGCTTTCGGCTCGGAGTTACTTCCGCGCGATCCAAACGTCAAAGTTCGCGAGCCTCGTGTTGCTTTCGGCTCGGAGTTACTTCCGCGCAGTCCGATCGGCAAAGTACGCGAGCCTCGTGTTGCTTTCGGCTCGGAGTTACTTCCGCGCGATCCAAGCGTCAAAGTTCGCGAGCCTCGTGTTGCTTTCGGCTCGGAGTTACTTCCGCGCGATCCAAGCGTCAAAGTTCGCGAGTCTCGTGTTGCTTTCGGCTCGGAGTTACTTCCGAACGGTCCGATCGGCAAAGTACGCGAGCCTTGTGTTGTTTTCGGCTCGTAGCTACTTTCGAGCGGTTCGGACAAGAAAGTCCGCGAGCTTTGTGTTGCTACTGCTCGGGGCTGCTTTCGAACGTTTCGGGCAATCAACTTTTTGTTCTCCGTATTGTTTTTTTGAGCTATCTTACCTATTTTCTCGTAAAAGTTAAATTTTCGCGTTTTGTGCTGTTTTTTTAAGCTCTCTGCTGACGATCGGCTATGTTCTTAAATCTCGTGTTACTCTTTTGAGCTCTTCGTAATTTCGACCGACGAGCGGCTAAGTTTACGAGTTTTGTGTTGCTTTCTGCACGTAGTTACTTCCGAGCGGTCCGACCGTCAAAGTACGCGAGCCTCGTGTTGCTTTCGGCTCGGAGTTACTTCCGCGCGATCCAAGCGTCAAAGTTCGCGAGTCTCGTGTTGCTTTCGGCTCGGAGTTACTTCCGCGCAGTCCGATCGGCAAAGTACGCGAGCCTTGTGTTGCTTTCGGCTCGGAGTTACTTCCGCGCGATCCAAGCGTCAAAGTTCGCGAGCCTCGTGTTGCTTTCGGCTCGGAGTTACTTTCGCGCGGTCCGATCGGCAAAGTACGCGAGCCTCGTGTTGCTTTCGGCTCAAAGTTACTTCCGCGCGATCCAAGCGTCAAAGTTCGCGAGCCTCGTGCTGCTTTCGGCTCGAAGTTACTTCCGCGCGGTCCGATCGGCAAAGTACGCGAGCCTTGTGTTGTTTTCGGCTCGTAGCTACTTTCGAGCGGTTCGGACAAGAAAGTCCGCGAGCTTTGTGTTGCTACTGCTCGGGGCTGCTTTCGAACGTTTCGGGCAATCAACTTTTTGTTCTCCGTATTGTTTTTTTGAGCTATCTTACCTATTTTCTCGTAAAAGTTAAATTTTCGCGTTTTGTGCTGTTTTTTTAAGCTCTCTGCTGACGATCGGCTATGTTCTTAAATCTCGTGTTACTCTTTTGAGCTCTTCGTAATTTCGACCGACGAGCGGCTAAGTTTACGAGTTTTGTGTTGCTTTCTGCACGTAGTTACTTCCGAGCGGTCCGACCGTCAAAGTACGCGAGCCTCGTGTTGCTTTCGGCTCGGAGTTACTTCCGCGCGATCCAAGCGTCAAAGTTCGCGAGCCTCGTGTTGCTTTCGGCTCGAAGTTACTTCCGCGCGGTCCGATCGGCAAAGTACGCGAGCCTTGTGTTGTTTTCGGCTCGTAGCTACTTTCGAGCGGTTCGGACAAGAAAGTCCGCGAGCTTTGTGTTGCTACTGCTCGGGGCTGCTTTCGAACGTTTCGGGCAATCAACTTTTTGTTCTCCGTATTGTTTTTTTGAGCTATCTTACCTATTTTCTCGTAAAAGTTAAATTTTCGCGTTTTGTGCTGTTTTTTTAAGCTCTCTGCTGACGATCGGCTATGTTCTTAAATCTCGTGTTACTTTCTTGAGCTCTTCGTAATTTTGACCGACGAGCGGCTAAGTTTACGAGTTTTGTGTTGCTTTCTGCACGTAGTTACTTTTGAGCGGTCCGACCGTCAAAGTACGCGAGCCTCGTGTTGCTTTCGGCTCGGAGTTACTTCCGCGCGATCCAAGCGTCAAAGTTCGCGAGCCTCGTGTTGCTTTCGGCTCGGAGTTACTTCCGCGCAGTCCGATCGGCAAAGTACGCGAGCCTCGTGTTGCTTTCGGCTCGGAGTTACTTCCGCGCGGTCCGATCGGCAAAGTACGCGAGCTTCGTGTTGCTTTCGGCTCGGAGTTACTTCCGCGCGGTTCAAGCGTCAAAGTACGCGAGCCTCGTGTTGCTTTCGGCTCGGAGT
>NC_091884.1:3247899-3265399 GCF_019399895.1 Cardiocondyla obscurior | reverse complement strand
ACGTGCTACCGCACTGCATTGGAAATGCAAGATTTGCAGACGCCGCACGTGCCAGTTATCTCAGGCAATGGTGTGGATTACAAGCGTTTAGTCTTAAATGAAAAAAACAGTGATTTTATATAGGCGATAATGTTATGAAGATTGCATCAGAAGCGCAAATTTGTAGGCGCCGCTATTAAAATGTAATAAAAATAATATCATATAAAAATTGCAAGATTTGCGGATACCACACGTGCTACCGCACTGCATTGGAAATGCAAGGTTTGCAGACGCCACACGTGCCAGTTATCTCAGGCAATGGTGTGGATTACAAGCGTTTAGTCTAAAATGAAAAAAACAGTGATTTTATATAGGCGATAATGTTATGAAGATTGCATCAGAAGCGCAAATTTGTAGGCGCCGCTATTAAAATGTAATAAAAATAATATCATATAAAAATTGCAAGATTTGCAGACGCCACACGTGCCAGTTATCTCAGGCAATGGTGTGGATTACAAGCGTTTAGTCTAAAAATGAAAAAACAGTGATTTTATATAGGCGATAATGTTATGAAGATTGCATCAGAAGCGCAAATTTGTAGGCGCAGCTATACACATGTGCTGAAAAAATACTAAGCAAAAATTTGTAGACACCACATGTATGTCACTTATCACAATATGCACGTGCAAAACTGCTAACATTAGAAAAAATATAAAATTATCAAGCGGCTTCCAGTGTTTCATCTGTTCTCCATCGTTATGAAGGTTAATACTTAAAAATGCTGACATAATCGCTATGAATTCATTGAACTTACTTAAAAATGTAAACGTAGCAGTTTGTCATATACCGCATATAAAACTGTGGAGCATACATCACATTTTATCATTTAACATATTGAAATCTCGAGAATAAAAATGGATCGACGAGAGCAACAGCTGACAGCGCAAGCAGATCGATTGACTTTAGAAGAATTCAATGCATGGAATCAGCAATGTGAAGAATATATCAAATTATTGGAGGACCAGGGGCGAAATAAACGCGCAAGATTATCAATCGGTGCGAAGCAATCACTAGTTGCATGTATTGCACGTATCGAAAGTTTAAGAGATTTAACAAAACAACGTTTCATTCATGTGGGTGCTGGACATAATACAAAAAATAAAGGACTTCGATGGAGTGAAATTGACACAGCTTTTGAAAGCCGCATATTAACTGGTGTGGTAATTAATTCAAACTATATCGAGCCTCGCAAATTTCTGGAAGATGCGCAAGACATTGTATTAAAGCATGTGCAAAATGTTATGCATAAACATAACAATATAAAAATTAATGTTGTATTTAATGGTGAATTTGTGGCTAACAATAAAACTGCAAATAAAAGTGTGTGCACAAAAAACTGTGAACTCTTTCGTTCAAGTGATCTACAAGAGTGGTACGAGTCACACATTATCGAGCCTATTCTCGCATCCTTGGATGAATTTCAAGAACGTGACAGCGGGTGGGCACTGTCGCGTATACATAATTTGATGATAAATGTAAATAAACACAATCCATTACATGCTGGGTGCCATGTGATATTACCACAGGAAATTAAAATGAAAAGAGCTGTGATAAATATACAATCTGCTGACAATGCATGTTTCGCATGGTCAGTGGTAGCCGCTCTATACCCAGCCGAGAAACATGTGGATCGAATAATATCATATCCACATTATGCGACAGTGTTAAATCTTGAAGGTATTGAGTTTCCAATAACTATGAAACATGTTAAAAAATTTGAAAATCTTAATAATATTTCCATCAACATATATACGATTGAGAAGAAAAAAATTCTGCCAATACAACTCACAGATAAAGTACGAGAGAGACACATTCATTTGTTGTACACACAGCGAGATAATGATGTTGGACATTTTTCATTGATAAAAAATTTATCACGTCTTATAAGTTCACAGCTTAGTAAAACAAAGAGTAAAAAATATTTTTGCGATCGGTAAGTATAAAATGTAAATAAAAAATGTTTTTTTCTTTTATACAATAAAAATTTTTTTTAATGCATTTATACTCTTTATTCCAGATGCTTACATTACTTTAGTTCAAGTGAAAGATTAATGGTACACAGCGTAGATTGTGGAAAAATTAATGAGTGTGCAATTATATTACCATGTGATGAAAAAAAATGGTTAAGTTTTGACAACTATACTAGAAAGGAACGAGTTCCATTTGTGGTATATGCTGATTTGGAATGTACCCTAGAAAAAACGAATGCTGACTCCACCACATCTACATGCGCACACCAACATCATAAGGTTTTTAGCATAGGGTATTATGTATGCTGTTCATACAATAAGTCGCTATCAATGTATCGGTTTCATCGCGGTAATAACTGTGTTGCATGGTTCGCCGAGGAACTTAAAAATTTAGCGCATAATGTAAAAACAATTTTATCAGCTAATGTACCCATGGCTGATTTTACACGAGACGAGTTGGAAAATTTTAACAAAGCTACACATTGTCACATATGTGAAAAACCATTTGTATCAGATGACATACGAGTCCGCGATCACTGTCACTTAACCGGTCGATATAGAGGACCAGCACATTCAAATTGTAATATAAATTATATGGATTCGAATTGTATTCCCATAGTTTTTCATAATTTATCGGGTTACGATGCACATTTTATTATCAAAGAAATTGCAACTGCCTATGAAGGAACTATAGAACTGCTTCCCATAACGAAAGAGAAATATATATCATTTACAAAAAATGTTAAAAGCACCACTGATAATAGAAATAATTGTATAAAATTAAGGTTTATTGATTCATTTAAATTTCTAAATACAAGTCTTGAGAAGTTAGCATCATTTCTAAGTAAAGATAAATTGCGAGTGTCACGATATGAATTTTCTAATCTAACTAATGAAAATTTTGATTTATTAACACGTAAAGGAGTCTTTCCATATGAATATGTTGATAGTATTGAAAAATTGGAAGATGTATGTTTGCCTCCACGTGAATCATTTTACAGCTCATTGACTGATGATACAGTATCCGAAAATGATTATGCACACGCTATAGATATCTGGCAACGATTCTCAATTCAAACGCTCGGAGAATACAGTGATCTGTATTTAAAAACAGATGTCTTGTTATTAGCTGACATATTTGAAAACTTTAGAGACAGCTGTATAGTGAGTTACAAACTTGACCCCGCATATTATTACACCTTACCAGGTTTTACGTGGGACGCGATGTTAAAACACACGGGTGTAAAATTTGAACTTCTTACTGACATTGATATGGTTATGTTTATTGAACGCGGTATACGCGGTGGTTTAAGTCAATGCTCAAGCAGATATGCATGTGCCAATAATAAATATATGCAGTCATATGATTCATTAAAATCATCAACATATTTAATGTATTTTGATGTTAATAATTTGTATGGATGGGCGATGTGTCAACCGCTACCATATGCCGATTTTCAATGGGTTGACAATGTTTCTAATTTCGATGTGATGAGTGTGCCACCAGACTCACCCAATGGTTATATTTTCGAGGTTGATTTAGAGTATTCACAACGTTTACACGATGCGCATGCCGACCTACCATTCTGTCCAACGCGCGATAAGCCACCCGGTAAGCGGCAGGACAAGCTTCTCGCAACCTTATATGATAAGAAGCGTTACATCATTCATTATCGCAATTTACAGCAATGTATTAATCATGGACTGCATCTTACAAAAATACATCGCATATTACAATTTAAACAATCCCCATGGCTACGTGTTTATATAGAACTTAATACCAAATTTAGAACGCTTGCAAAAAATGATTTTGAAAAAAACTTGTATAAATTAATGAATAATGCAGTATTTGGAAAAACTATGGAGAACGTGCGTAATCATGTTGATGTAAGGCTCGTAACACATTGGGAGGGCAGATTTGGTGCTGAGGCATTGATCTCAAAACCGAATTTTCATAGTCGTAGCATTTTCGCCGAAAATCTGGTAGCGATTGAAATGCGCAAACTTGAAGTGAAATTTAATAAACCGATCTATGTTGGAATGTGCATTCTGGACATATCTAAAACATGTTTATATGAATTTCATCATGAGTACATGCAACCTCTTTATCAAAATAAATGTAAAATTATGTATACTGACACAGACAGTCTTATATATCATATAGAGTGTGAAGATGTTTATGAGATTATGAAACGTGATATTAATAGATTTGATACAAGTGATTACGCTTGTGACAATGTGTATGGTATTCCACAAGTCAATAAAAAAGTACCAGGTTTGATGAAAGATGAAAACAATGGAGCGATCATGACTGAATTTATTGGACTTCGAGCAAAAATGTATGCATTACGAGTAAATGGTAAAAAAGATACAAAAAGATTAAAGGTGTTAAGAGTAATGTTGTCGCCAAGAAGATAACGTTTGATGATTACACACGATGCTTGAAGGAGGAAATAGAAATGACGCGTCAGCAAACATGTATAAGATCTAAGCTGCACGAAGTGTATACTATACGTGAGGAAAAAACTGCTTTAAGTCCATATGATGATAAACGATATATTATACAGGATTCTATTGAAACATTACCATGGGGGCATTATAAAATACCGTTGTAAAAAATTTTATATATTATACATTATACATTATACATTATATATTGTTAATAAAAAAATTTTTAATTATATAAAATTCTTATAAAACGTTATTCTTGCATATCCATGAGTTATGTGAATTATTGAATCCCAGCCACTTTACATAAACATTATTTCCTTGTTTTCGTAACACTTTTTCGACAAGATATACATCAGGATTATTTACGTGAAGCAATTCCTGTTCATAGAATCCTCCAGCGATAGGTTTTTCCACAAGAATCCTCCAACAAGTATTGTCCAGGATTAGTTTTTTTTAATTTTGACGATTGTGTAAATACTTCCGTAGTCCAATTTGGTGTATAGCCTTTTCAAATATTGTTTTGAATTTACTAACACGTACTGAATCGCCAGTTTTAAATTGTTACATTAATTGTCGTCTTGGTGTAAGCGCAATTAACACTTTTATCATAAAACATGCCATATATTACAAATGCGGAGTTACATAAATATATATTTAATAATTACAGCAAATTTATAAAAATTTTTTTTTATTGCATATTATTGTTATAGGCAGGTGAAAGTCGTTACGTGAAAGCAATCGTACACCCAGCGGTTGGCACTCAGGACCTACGTCCTCAAAATCTTTCAATTCCGTAACGAGCAGCGGATCTCGCGATCCTCGCAACGAACCTTCCAGTTGGAGTTCTAGATCCTCCGATAACGTTAACAGGTACTTGATTCACAGGAGTAACTTTCAGCACGTGTGATTTTCTTACACTTGTTCGCGATACAATCGCAAAATTACTTCCGGCGAGACATTAGATGTTTATCCAAGTGTCCTTGTTACAGTGATGGAGCAACTCAAGTAGCATGGGAAATACATTGCGGCATCCGATCCCACCAACGTATCAAAGTGGACCGATGCAATCTATGGATTGGCTGCACTGAACAGCACCGTCATACGAACGGTTTGAAGCCGCACAAATCGTCGATGCCTATGAGAAAATATTGATCATCGAATTATGCGAGTTTTCGCCAACATTCATTCAAGTAACCAGAAATTAACTCGCAAAATCTAACAATTTTCATGACTGCAAGATACTAGTAGTTTAATGTGCGAATAAATTACGATAGATTAATTATTAACAGAATTGCAGCGTCCGATTTTGAAAGTATAGAAATTTCAACTATTAGAAAAGCATTTTCTCCTGTGTTCACTTATTTAAAAAAAAAAAAAAAAAATATTTTACTGGCATCATGTTTTATTGCATGAATATTAGTTTTATATAAAATTAACAAGATTTGAGTAACGCTCATAATTTGCAATTATGCGTTTCTTATTGCATATATCGTTTCTTCTATATAACTCTGATTTTCACGATAACTATTTGCATCTAACAGATTTTTGTACATGTGTTGATAGATTCCACTGAACTGTCCCTATAAGATAAAATACGATTTATTTTGCTATTGATTTGTAAATTGCGCACCATCCATTTGTTTTACGAACACCGATTGATTTGAATGGCTGTTGCCATTTGAAAAGTGATCGACTCAATGGAAGGGACGTAGAGGCTATAAATGCATGTGTTAATCTAAATAAGTTTGTCTTAATAAAATGTAATATTAACGAACAAATAATGTACAATGTTACGCCGTACAATTTTCTTGTATTCTTCGAAGAACAGTTCTCTATCAGAGTATAACAGAGTAATGGGGATCTATATCTATTAAATTGCGGGAAAACAAGAGACCAATTATACGTGTTGAATAACGCGGTAGCTATGCCTACTTTATACAGCGAATTCAGAAAATCGATGTAGCGGCAACTATCGTAGCGGCGTAAATAAATTTAGGCAACATTACGGATCGTGCTTGGCTCACTCCTTTCTTCAGCGTCCAGAAACGAAGACTCACGTCATGAACGAAGGATCTCCAACATCACGCATCTAAAAGAAGACTCGCCAGTTCCCCAGGAACATTCCTCCGTGTCGCTGTGACGAATCATCATCGAAAGGCGGAGTATCGACGACGTGAAGGAGCACCACTTTCCCTTGAAGAGATTAGGATGGCGCCTCGAAGAAAGAAGGAGGAAAAGAACGGGAGTGAGCGAGAGTCGATCGGTCGGTCGCGATCTTCCGTCGAGAGTAGCGTGTCGAGGTCTTTTCACGGACAGTCGTTGTGACCGGGTCTGTCCGTCCGTCTGTTCCGTGCAGCCGCGATTGCACACTTCCTTCCTTTACCAATCTCTTTCTCTTCTTTTTTTTTCTTTTTTTTTTACCGCCGGTCTCGTGCCTTCTCTGCCACGATTATCACTCGTTCTCTCTGTTTCTCTTGCCGTCGCGACGCACCATGGCTAACTCGCCGGCGCTCTCTCACACGACAATTTTAGCTAAAAATAGTTCGGCGCCGCGCTCGTGCCCCGGGTGTCACGGATGCCATCCGCGACGCTGTGACAAACGCTGGGGATGTCCGCGAGATAAGTTTTCCTCAAACGGAGATGTTCGTCAACACCAGAGTAAGTGAGATCTCCTTTCAGACCTAAGGGAAAACGTTAGATTTTCGTGGATGCAAGTATGTGCGAGAACGCGATTGTTAGTGCCAATGGATCGTCTTTGATTTGTTTATCGTTCAGTTTCGCTCGAACGAATTAGATACAGATCGTCACGCAACAGTGACAGCGAATATTATTAACGTCAAAGTGTGACGTTATTTACCGCATTAGATTTCAAAAGTGAAACTCAGTGAATCGGTATGTCGATGCATCAATAAGTAAGAAAGCGATTTATCTGCATATCTCAGTGGCACGCGTCTTCTAAGGGTTTCTAAGATTCATCCGTTGCCTCGTGATCTCGCGAAAAAAACACGTGCGCTTGTAATGCACATGTGAATATATTTACGAGAGTAATATAATATAATATGTAATATTAAAATTACTCGAACATAAAATGTAAAAGCTGTGAAACGCGCCAGAATCTCTGACATAAGAAAGATCCATTAGAAGGTGAAAAGAAAACTAATATCTTACGCGTTTATTTGAAATTAATTTTTGTTTTAAGATACGACTTATTCTTGTGCATCCTCTCTTTACCGTTCAGTTTAACGGATCACGGTTTTGCTTTAATTTGTCTTAATAAGGCGGACGTGTCCGCGGGGAGGTCGAAGGTGGCCTCAATTACAATCGTCATTTACCCTTCCCGTATCTTGCGCATAGTCCGATTCTCACTTTCTCGGATTAGAGTTTGAAGGTCGTTGGCGAATTGTCTAACGATATACCGATTCCGGTGACCTACTGGCAAAACGAAACTCACACGGCATTGGTTTTCATTAATGTCCCATGAATTAATTGCTACTTGCCGCGCAGCTATCCGCTTTTACGCGCCCGTGTATCGCTGTATCGGAATTTAGATTAACGTGGAATCTGTCGCATCGACATCGCCGATCTCAGTCTACTAACGACGTTAATAATAGTAGAGCGATTCCCATCTCATTAGTTAGTAGCACACACTTGCGGATTCACGAAAATGTTAACGAATTCCGTCCAGCCGGTCGCACGAAAGTTACATTGTTTAAAGCGTTGTAAGCGTTAATTAATCCCAATGTAGGTATATCGTTAATTGAACGTATCTCTAATCGTCTAAGAAAATGTATTTTACTAAATGACACGTTTGTAAAAGAGGATTGTGCAGGTTTTATAGGCCGATCGTCCGATATCGGGAGTCATAAAATTCGTCGCGCGGCGAACGCGGTGCGCGCGCATCATCTGGAGATTTAAACGCCGGCACACATCCGGACGCGTTCTCCTTTTTTTCTCCTTCTTACGACACGTGATGTCGCAAATAAAATCGCGACGATCGTATAGCGTATGCGTCATTAACACGACGTTCGACATATCTGGGTTACTATACGTGGGCACATGTATATTGTTCGCAATGTAAAGTATATATAAATATGTATAACAAAAGTCCGACTTATAACGCGCACGTACGATTTGCCAGATGCGGCTTGGGCATGTTATTTTTTTTTTTTTCTTTTTTATTTTTTTTCTTTTTCGTGTTTTCACATTTTCACTACTGGTTGACCGGCGAAACGGTCGTGAAAAAGTTAGCGAAGATGCAAATCAGAATTGCGGCAGCGTTGATGGCCTGTAGCCGAGGAGCTTATCGCGTTCGAATGATGTCAGAATTTGTATTCGCCGATGTAGCGCGTTTGTTGTAAAATGCGGGAGACGAAAATTATTTCAAAATCGCTGACGCGAAAGACGATGCAATTGTATTAGCAACGTGACTTATAGCTGCGGCGTAATCCAGACGGCGATGCAACTTTGACCTGCATGTCGGCGGAAAGAAAAAACGATCCTGATTCATGTAATCGCGGCGTCCTTGTAACTCTTGTAGCCGATGATAAAAGTACGTCGATCCCATATGCGGTAATGTAAGTTGCCCGTGGATTTATCGCGCGTATAGTTTCGAAACTTAGCGGGCCCGTGCGCGGCGACTTTTCTCTCCCTGACTTTTCTAATTTCCGGCGAGATAGGCGGAAAGCAAACGTTACAAACGAATGTCACCGATTTCGTTGGTGGAACGGGCGGTTTTGTAAATTTAATCAGGATCTCAAGAACGGGCCGCCGCGGGCTTACGAGAGCGGGGAAGGGGAATTTCCCGATGAAGACCCTGAGAAAGACCGTTCTCGCCGTCCCTATCTCCGACTCGCGGAGGGGATAAATAATCGTCGCCGTCCTCTTCGACGTATCGGGCGACGTGAATCAGTGAAGAAGAAGTAAAGGCACACTTTCACGCCGGGCAACTTTCACCGTCGATGAGAGAAGCGTGTGTGTATAGTGCCCGGCGTATTCAGTTCCGAAAATCCTTACTTCCACGCGCGTAGAGTCACGTAATTTTGTAATTATACACGGACACCCTGCGGTTGGCCCTGCCATCAGAATCCTGAACTCCGGGACCTCGACGGCTGTAAAGAAACCGCGTATCCGCTTAGCATTCTACGAAAAAGGCTTGTTTCACAATTGGGTCACGCTGACTCGACACAAAGACTGCATTTCTTTTCGAGGCTCTAACAGCATCTTTGTCTCCTTTTTTTTTCTTTTCTTTTCTTTTCTCTTTAGTTATTCCTCTTCGTGCAGGAGGAACTGGGTTTTTTATTGCCGCGGTCGATTAGAGGTAGAGCCTCGAAATTCTTTCTCCTCGCGTTAAAGATTTCGAATCGAGTTCAAAAGCCCGGGACTATATCCGGATCGCGAGGTACCGGCGTGGTTCTCGGGTTCGTTTAAAAGCATTTCCCGACGCGATTTATTAAGCCGTGACTTGTATGGACGATATGAAAGAGCAACGCGCGATATGCCAGCCACGCACTTTTTGTAATTGTTTCTTTTCCTTCGTTTTAGAGAGAAAGCAATTCGTTATTTCTCTTGTTTTATCTTTCGAGGACCAATGACGCAGGTGGCGCGTCACATCCGCGTGTGAAATTTCGATAAATTTCTGGGAAGATTGGAAAGTTCAGAAGTACACCGACGTGCGTTTTCACATTATGTAACGCGAAACGCGCCTGTTTATTATGGACGAGGCGCGTGTTACGGCATTCCTGATGACAGATGACTTTCATAATTGTCATGAATAAACATCGAGTTCATTTCCACGTATTTATCCAATTAAAATTAATGCAAACGGCGAACGATGATATCTCTTTAGTTACGTATAATTTTCGCAACGAAATTAATGACCTCTAATTTTATTATCATATATCTACACGTGTTAACGTTTTGCAGGTTTGTGCATAATATGGAGTTTACTTGGCGGTTCTCTCTCGTACACCGAAGAAGTCGTGCACTATCGCACTTATCGTAAGTCAGCTTTTTGCCTACAGAAACATTAGGACTCGTCACTTCGATCCTGGGTGCTTTGTTAACGCAAAATAAAAATTTCACAGCGTACGGATAGGAACTCGTATGTCTCGCCGACGAGAGGGTGGCTGCATTCGGGATGCTGACCGAGCAGATCGACAGGCCAGCTTTCGCTCGCAGTGAGACACGCAGGTGCGCCCTTACACGCAGCTGGTGAAGGTGGAACACGAGCAGCAGAGCGATCCCCGGCGACCATCAGCGAGACCCTGGGTACGCCGAACACCGTTGGCAACTACATCGTCAATATGACGAGGGGCGTTGAGATCTCGGATTATCCGCCGGCTGAACTGCCTCGGCAAGCACGTATACACTCTGTCCAAGAATATTTTAGGTAACATAAAATAAAATCACTCTATTAAGGTAATTAATTATTACAATGAATAAGTGTACAAATGTGTTTTATTATATATATATATATTTTTTATCTTAATAATTATCTTCGCTAATTTTTCAGGTCGCAACGTAACGGACAGCATAGCGCCTTTGGTACGCGGTGTCGCGCTACCATTAAGACAAACGATCGTGTCTTCCACGCAAGCCCCGTTGACCCAGCAGCAAGAACAGCCCGCTGAGGAACTTACCAATAGAGACAAGGAGTCTGGGTCATCTAGTGCACGACGGCCGGCCTGAAAATGCCAGGACCTCAGCAATCGTTCCTGCAATTGCTACTCGACCTCTCAATAAACTGAAACCTGTTCTGCTTCAAGAGTCTGTTTGTGCCGGGGTTTGTTGCCCAGTGGACAAAGTTAAATAGTCCGTCTATTCCCATGTAAGCTTCTTATTATTTCTCTGGCCAAAATTATTCATTGATCTCTTATAATTTTCTAAGAAAATCTTTGAGATATTAACGTACCTTTCTTATCTTATGAAAAGATTGTAATGAACGAATGTTAAGGTACACGGAAAGGTGCATCCTGAAATCAACGTTGAACAGCCTCCACGACCAACGGCTCGACCCACGAGAGTTCCCACACCGCGTCCAATACCGCTGTTTCCGGTGACTACTAACGACGAGGCCTACGTACACCGTTCCATCAACGGATTCGTTTGTCAATAGTACTAATGGCTTTGAAACAACAGCGACGATCGACAATTTTATTCAAGACGACGAGGGTACTTATACATTTCTTTGCACTCATTAAAATACTTTTTAAAAGACTTGAGATAAAAGATATATTAATCTGTTCAGAATGCGGAGTAATAAATTCAGGTAAATACTGAGTGGTCGGAGGTATTAGCCACTACCAGGTCGTTGGCCCTGGATGGCGGCGATCTTCCTCCTTCATAGCGCGAACGGAATTCTGCGGAGGATCTTGATAGGACCACGTCACATCCTTACTGCTGCTCACGTTGCACACGGGATCAACGACAGCGTCCGTGAAACATTTGACCCTTGTCTTTCTTGAGTCAGTTCCAAGCGAGAAATAATTGGCGCTCATGGAAAAACACGGCTAAAATATTTCGAGATAAGAGGCAATAAAAGCGATTTTATTCTTAATACTAATTATTGTTTCTTTTAGTGACAGAATTATTTTATTATGTAATATTTTTTTAATGAATTACAGTTTTGTTGCTCGTCAATTTACTGTACGTCTTGGTGATATCGATTTGGAAAGAGATGGTTTGCCTTCATCACCAGAGACTCTTATACAGTGAATGAAATACACGCGCATCCAGATTTACCGTTGGTTTTTATAACGATATCGCCATCCTCGAGCTTACTAGAACCGTAAGAAGATCGCCGTACGTAATACCTATTTGCTTGCCACAAACGCGTGGGAAACCGTTTGTTGGTGCCAGACCGACAGTGGTCGGCTGGGTACTACTTATTACGGTAATTAACACCTTCGTCGTTACATTTGATAAACTGCACTTAATATCTTTCGCTTTTTTCTTTATATTTACATATTCTTAATTGTAATAAATGTTCTAACGAGGTAATATTGATATTACAGGTGGAAAAGAGAGCACCGTTCAACGACAGGCGGTTCTACCCGTGTGGAGAAATGAAGATTGCAATGCGGCTTATTTTCAGCCGATCACCAGCAAATTTTTATGCGCCGGTTACAGCCAGGGCGGTAAGGATGCATGTCAAGGTGATTCAGGTGGACCGCTGATGTTGCAAATCAAATACTGGACGCAGATCGGTATTACTCTGTCAACAAATGCGGTGAACCAGGCTATCCCAGGGCGTGTACACGCGCGTTTCCGAGTTCATTGACTGGATTAAAAATAACACGAAGTGATAATAGAGCCGCTACGACGTGATTGTCTTTATGTGGTTTTTGAAAGTGGCACATATGCATGCATAAATTCGGACTAACATATTTTATTGCATTGATAAATGTACAGCTGTATTATCTAAGAATAGAAATATCTATCCATATTTTTGCATAAACGCAATATGTGGTTACACGTATATTCATTGAATAATATACTAAGTAAGTATATAAATAAATTATTATCGTTTTGTATTATCGGATTGTAAAAATAGCACCGATTATAGCTTTATATTTCTTTTTACATGTAAATATATTTAGCAATTCGAAACAACTTCGTTTTTAAAAATAAATGTAGATGTAGGTTTTATTGTTGTCCGAATATTGCCGCTTTTCCGCGATTTATTCCTTGCTCGTAGTAAAATTTTCCAGTGTCAAAACAATATAGCATTAAAACTTCAAATTCGTAGTATCTTACGTCAACATTATTTTATGAAAATTAAATTACAAATTAAACATAGTAACAATAAATCTTCTAAAGTTGTCAAAATGAAAATGAAAAGTGTTTCTGTTGAAAATTTAGGAAATATCTTAAACAAATGGTTAACACAGCGCTCAAAGATTCCAGTTAGTTAATTATATTTCTAAATTTATAATGCATCGCGTTATTAATTAAACAATAATATTTATTGTGATCAAATAGCAAAATTATATCAAGCTATTTATGAAGATCGTATTTGAAAAAATGATAGAATTAGAAGACGCAACAAGTAAATAATGTAAAAGTTAATAAAAAAATCGAACAGGTTATAAATCGGAATAAAAACAGGATATTATATTAATCAAACAAAAAATAAAAAGCGATTATTTATTATATTCTATTTTATTTTATACTAGTAAACTGTTGTATTACACAGCTATTAAAGTAACATAATTATTTTACTTCATAAATAATAAGCTTTTTGCCATTCATAGACAATCATAGGTGCTAAAAATGGCGAAAAAACTTGTTTAAAAGTTTCTGAAGATGAGAAATATATTAATAACGATAGTAATTTACCGAATCGTTGTAATCGAAATTTGTAATATGGTTAAATAACGCAGAAAGCAAAGATTAAGAAAAAGCTGCAGTACAACACCACCAATCAAAATAGGAATCAAAATAAAGAGTTATATTTTTTATATATAATAAAAATTAATCATACAATTAAAAATGTGTTCAATAAACTAACAAAAGCTCTTTATCATTCAGGAAATTATTTAAACCAGTAAAAAGAAGATTGTCCTTCGAGTCTTGGAAGAAGGAAAAAGTCTTACGTACAGAAATCATTGAAAGAAACGGAAGAAAACAACAAGAGCGTAAAGAAGTTGAAGAATACTGAATATAGAAAAGCTTCTCAAAAAGTAAGTTTAATTCTCATAAAATCCATCAATTACAGATTGATAATAGTAATTAAAATTTACAAATTCAAATTAAGCCAACACTTACTCTCGTGGCACGAAATGAGTCAAACGAAACCAATCTGCAGAAAAATCAATGAGAGACTCATTACCAACGATCACGTTTAATGATTGGAAACAGAGGAAACGAACAAAAACCGAATTCATTAACTTATATGCAAAAGTAACACGTTTTGAAATGTAATTTTTTATATATTTAGTAGAATAACAATTATATACATATCTATAGGAAAAATAAATCTCATCATCAACTAAAAAGATCGGCGGAACCATTGATAACACTTGCAGACAGATCTAATTCGCAGTTTAACCTCTGGTTAGACGATAGATAATGTCTTGCACCAAAATATTTGCGAGAAACATCGTCGCTTGTACGATCATTCTACTGTCAACCTACTTATTACGGTAGTACATTTTTTAATTTTAATAAAGGCAGATATGGCATTTGCCGCGACGAGCGGCGACGGCGGCTGGCGTACGTGACTTCCTTCTCTCGGCCGCCGAGGGCGGGAGATGTAGTAGGCCGCGTTCCGTCAGTCCTCTGTGACTGGAAGCTCCGCATCACATCTACGCGCGTCGTGGTGATTCGACGCACCCCACGCCAAGATCACGTACGCTAGCCGCCGTCGCAGCACCACGAATGCGCTCCTGACGGTGGTGAGGTACAACTGCATGCTATTAATATTAATGATATGTCTTACTATTAATTGCAGACATATTTTTACATAATAAGTTTTTAATAAATTTATTAAATTTTCAGATTATTAAATATTAAATGCTGGGCTTGATATATTGACTAGCACTTTAAATTGCTAGCTTATAATAAGCTAATTAATTAAATTTGTCATTGATAAACAAACATAATTTATAACGACTAAAGATTTTTTTCAAGAATTAATACATTGTTTAACGTACTGTCTATACTAGAGTTAATTCCATCGTTCATTTAAATATACATATAAAATGCAGATTCTCTGTAGCATATATTTTCAATTTCATATTTTCTGCTTATCGTTATCTTTTAAATTATTTAATGCCTTTTGAACCAATACTCCTAAGTTCTTTGGAAGACTCATTTGTATCGACTGCAATTGTTGCATGACTTGACTTTCGGGAAAAGTGTTACATTGTATATTATTCTCGCTTGTTATATTACTTTCTTCATTATTATCTACACTACTGTCAGCTGGTTTAAATCATCGAAATCGTTATCGCACCTCAAATCAACATTAGCGTTTGTGTATCCTTCCAAGAGCTTCGTAGTTGGTGACTGTACAGTACTTTCCAATTCACAAATTCTCAATGCTAATATTTTGTTGGCTTTTTCTGATGTGCCAAAGCTAAAGTTTTGTCATTTAAAGCCTGAGCAAGGTGCAGTGCAAAGACATCGTAAATCGGTAACGGCAGCAGCAGATTTTTGCGGCGGTATATGGCAAGAACTTTCTTCTTTGAAGAAGTTGTTCAACTTGTTTGTGAGTCACACGCTCGTACCAGCTGCAGAATTTACTCCCAATTTAATAGCCTCTTTAGCTCTTTTTTACTATCCAACATGCGTAGCCTTTGACAGAGATTGCCGCGTAAGTTCCTTTCTCTTCGAGCAATTGCTGCAAATCTTTCCTGCAGGTACCTAGAATATTTTAAATATATATAAAATCAAATCTATAAAGATTACAATTACAATTAAATTTTTTAATTAATTTGTTTTCGTTAATAAGAGCATCCAAGTTCAACTGGTTTGGTAGCATTCAGACACCATGATTCAAACGATGCAGCCTTACATTTGAAGGCATCTCTTTCCATCTCCAACTCGTGTTTTTCATCTAATACTGTTTGTAAATCCGTTTGCAACTGTGAACACTATAGCAGAAATTAATTTACGAAGTATTAAATTATTCTATTATAAATTAATTTAAAGACTTAAAAATCAATAACAAACATAAAGTTCAATGATTAATAAAATGTAAAAATTAAAAGACGCGGATATCAAATAATAGCGTCAAAACGGCAAAATATAATTATTTAAAAAGTTACATATTTGTGCTTGGTCTTTAAATTTAACTTCTCTAACTGTTCTTATCATTTCCTCCTTGTGTATATAGCTGGCGCTAATTGAGTTTCATGTTCAATCGGTGTACGATTATTATTTATACGTAACACCTAATAATATCGCCCTCGTCCACTAGCTTCTTGCCTTAAAGTATCAACCTGTAGTCTCAGGCACTTATTTTGCTCTTTGTGCTTCAGTCAATAAATCTAAGGTTTTTAAATCGTCATCTAAACTGTAACATCTGCAAATAAAAATATATTAATTAAATTAACGAAAGAGATGAATCTTTAAAAACGATTTCACCGTAGGCCGGAATAAATCACCTGTTCAAATCTTTCATGTCGCACATCTGTTTCTTTATGGTAAAACCTTTCTTGAATTTGTTCGGCCATCAGTTTAAAATCTGATCGCGCTTGGTGTCCTACACTGATCCATTTCTGGCTCAACAACATCAACGCTTCTGATTTCATTTGTACTCTTTCTTCATGATTGCCTGCGATACGTGAATTAGCGATTTTCAGTAAAGCATTTTAAACGAAGGTTAATTAACTTACGTTCGACCTTTTCACGTCGACATCGTGGACGTCGTTCTTTAAAGGGCCCGTCTTTGTTCTTGCATTGTATCGTTGCTGATTAAAAGCCACAACCACGGTGCAGTTTGCGTTATACCACTTTTGACGGGCCCAGGCCCGGATTTCATAGATTCGCGCGAACGATGAGGTTATGTTGAAGTTTGCTCCAGTCTAGTGCAATCGCTGCAGAGGTATACGGAAAAATATAAATCTGTCTATGGCCGCAGGAGGCCGTCGAACGCGCGTCGTGTTGTTGAATTTATTGAACGTAGCGCTGGTGAGGTTAGGGCCCGCCGCGTGCACTCCATGATTTCCATGAGCTCCATGCGTGCTCGCGGCGTCCACTTGGCACCGGTATCTTGATAAAATGACGCAGGTTGCGCAGGAGGATAACGAATTAAAGAGATTGCTCAATAATCCTGTAAAAATGCAATCAAAGATGGGTCCATGGCACCGCCGCTCTCGGTAAGTTTTTCGCTGAAATATGTTGAGCTTTCCTGATTTGTTTTCTCTGAAATATTGTGGTTATTTCACCAGGACGAGCGTGCCGAGGCCTAGCACGTCGCAAAATGTTATCTCCGCAATCGTCGATGATCCCAATTAACGCCGGCTACGTAGCACGAAAGAAGTCCTGAGCCTTGTTTGCAGTGAGTGTACGCTAATATGTTTGTTGGGTAATGAGAT
>NC_091884.1:3232500-3247799 GCF_019399895.1 Cardiocondyla obscurior | reverse complement strand
GTTGTAAGGGGGAATAAACACGGGTTCTAACTCAGGAGCGGGGAGGCGAGGGGACGGGGGAAAAAAGCACGATGAGGAGGGCGCGGGGAGGAGGTAACCGTAGGTGGGAGAGAGACCAGAGGTATGAATTGGGTGACGGATACCCCCAGTCTCTCACCTGCGCCTCCCGCTCCTCTCGTCGAACTTTCCCCCTCGCCTGCCTCCCTCAGCGCTCTGGAGATTAGAAGACGTGTTTTATTCCCTACTTATGTGCAGTGAATATACAGCCTGTATACATTTACGTACAGTTTCTTTATTATATACAATTAACTATGTACAGTATTTATATGTTTAGATATATAGTCGTTTTTAGATATATAGTTTATTATAAGCAGTTTAGTGAGTGCTCGAATTTGAATCTTACATACTATTTTTAGTTTTGTTTCAGCTCAGAATTAGGCAGGGCCGTCGTAGTCCATGAATGTATGATATAGTTCTATGGAGCTACGTAAAGCTATTAAAGATATTGTTAATAAATCTTTTTGATTTTTAATCCCTACCACTTTTAAACTATCTATAGTGTCCTGTGGCATAGCCCCGGTTGTTCCTATGACAACGGGCAGGACTTCAGTGTGATTTATTTTATCTGTTGGAAATAATTTCTGAGCCTGCGGAAGCAACGACCTGTATTTGTTAATTTTTTCTTCTCTAGCTTGAGCGAGATATTCCCCATCCTCGCAGCGGACTGTAACGTCGACTACAAGGACCCCTTTTCGGTTTTTAATGACCAAATCGGGTTTGAGTCTCTCTCCACTCGTTCCAGTGAAGGTGGCCTCAGTTGTTATAGTTGCTTCCGCGTCTTTTTGTAATACGCTATTTTCTATAAAGTTCTTTATTTCGTCGTGTCGACGAATTCGCGCCGTTTTAGTATGCGTACAATTGCCAAGTATATGCGCTAGCGTTTTATTAACTGTCTTACATTTGCGACATCTCAGATCTTTTTGCGGAAAGGCTTTATTAATGCTCGTTTTATTTCCCGCTGTATTTGTGCGTAGTTGTAGAGCTGTAATAAATCTACAAGGCTTAAGTAGCTGGCGTTCTCGAAGAAATTTATTTCCGATTTTATCGCCTATATGTGCATCTACCGAGCGCCCCTGAGAACTTAACGCCTTCCAATCTTTTAATTCTTTTATTGCGCACCTTTTTTTATAATTAATTAAATCTGTTTTTGTGTATGGAAAATTTAATCTAATACCATTTGCTGCTCGTCGAAGTCGCTCAATCGCCGCGACATTCCCCGATATATACTGGAGGATTTTATCAGAAGATATCGACATTTTTAGACCCAAGCTCAACGCCACGCGCGGTACTAGTTGAGCCAGACGTGGTATGCCCAAACCTCCGTCTTTCTGATTGCTATGGATCAGTCCATCCGCCACACACATAGGCAGGTGTAACATGCCCCTGACTATAGTACGTATATCCCGATCCATGCCCTCCAGCCGGGTTTTTGCTGGTACCGCCAGCACTAGTTGATGTAAATAATGCGGTATTAGATATGTCTGGAGCAACTGCAGCTTCTGGTCCGGTTTAAGAGGGAGGGTTTTTAGTCTGCGGAGAGTTCCTGTAAGTTCTTCTTTTTCCATCTCTTTAATTCCAGACCAGGGGGAAAATTGTATACCCAGGTATTGCAAATAAGAGTCGGGCGGGACGCATGGGAGCTTTTCACCAAGTCGTTCAACATTTGGATCCAATACAAACCAGGAATCTCTGGTACGCTGTATCTGAAAGGCGTAACTCTTGCTCGCTGCTATCGACATGCCCAGAGCACCCAAATATTCAACCACGTGGTCCAACAGCGCTTGGGCTTTATGAGTGTCGGACGCAACCAGAAATATGTCGTCAGCAAATGCCATCGAGGATATTTTAAATTCTCCATCTTCATATCCTGGTAGCTGCTCTAGTTCTTCTAGTAGCTGTTCTAGTATTAAGTTGAATAGCAGTGGCGATAATGGGTCGCCCTGTTTGACGCCTCGTCGAAGCTTGATCTCAATTTGACCTTTTGGGTGCGCAATTACGGTACTTACACCATCGTACGAACGTACTATTAGCTCGATCATTGCTGGCGGCAGACCTTTTCTTTCCAAAGCCCAGGAAATTGCTTCATGAGGCACTGTATCAAACGCCTTAGAGACGTCTAATTGTATGCCTACACCGCCATCTTTGTTCTTCATTTTTCTTACAATCTCGCTCAATAATAGAACGTTGGCAAAGCATCCGGCTTCCGCCACAAATCCCTTCTGTCTGGGATTAATTTTAATCTTTCCGCGTATTCTCTGGTCGATTATACCCCAGAAAAGACGACTAAGGAGGGAGCTGATAGTTAAAGGCCTGTAGTTTGTAGCCTTAGAGGTATCCTTTCCCTCTTTGGGAATCAAGGTTGTGCGATTACAATACCACTCATTTGGTAAAGTGCCTGTAATCAAAATTAGATTGTATAACGCAGAAAGTATTTGTCCCTTTTCTAGACCCGTTAGCATAGTTCTTTTAATTCCATCTGGTCCGGGGGCCGTTGATTTCTTAATCTTACTCAGCCGGCCCCATACCTCATCTATTGTTACGGGCCCCAGAACCGCAAGCTCGTCAACAGCGTCCTGATTTTTGTTCTCTACAGTGTTTAGGTCTTTAAGTCGAACATTAGATATAGTTCCCCATAGCTGTGTATATAGGTCTTTAACTTCTGATCGGTTAAGTTCGCTATTATTTTTCACACAGTAATCTTTATTTGTACGCACATACTTTGCAAGAAGACCGGGATCTTTTTTGTACAGTTCTTGTGTACGTGCGTATTTATATCGTTTTATTTTTCGCGCTTTATTTATATTTCTTTTGCGTTTTGGCCGGCTTATAGCCGCACTATTAGGGTCTTCACCTCCCAGATACGTTAACACCTTTGTATATAGTAGATTTAAGTCGTAGTGTGATTTTCCAGCAGCTTCTTTTATGTTTTCCGCTAGTTTTTGCGTCGTCTCTTTAAGACTTGTAATGTTCCACTCTTCTAGTTGGCTAATGATTCTTTCTTTCCATTCTTCTCTGAGTATCAGGTTATTTAACGTTGTTTGATTGTTATCATCTAGTTCTTCTGTAGTTTTTAAGTCGTTAGGCATTATTGTAGCCTCGCGTCTATCACAGTGCTCTTGCTCCGTGCTGCTCTCCTTAGCCAGCATTACGTTGTCTGGATTTAAGCAGCCAATTTGTACCTGTTTTGAACTGCTTATTAGCCTCAAAGAATTTTCGCTTTCTATATTTTTATGATTTCCTTTATTTTGCGTTTTTAATTCCCGTTCTTCATCTGACTCAGGATCTTGATCGGTAGCGCGATTACCCCGGATCAGCTTATCACACCGAACCAGAACAACAGGAATTCGACTTCCTATTCGATTAATCGGATCTCTAGGGCTTGCTCCTGCAGCGCTCATATTGTCGTCCGACATTCGCCGAAGCCGATCGCGTAAACCGTCAACAGTCCGCAATCGCCTATTTGTTGCTGAGTCAGTTTTTCCTTCTTTTAGTCTGTTCTTGGTTACCGGGGTTTTGGAAGTAGTAACAAGAGGCGGATTGTAATCTTTCCTAAAAGCATCCCGCCTTCTTTTATATGCCGCCTCACTTCTTTTATCTCGTAACTGCTTTCTTGTTTTGCGTTTTAATGCAATTATTATTTTATCTAAAATTTGGCTGTCAGTGTATCCCGTTGAAAGAGCCTCAATTTCATACATGCGTGTAATTTCTTCTGTTGTAAATACCAAGCCCGGTCGAGCAGCGTCGGGATTCTCTGAGCTTACTGAAGCAGCTCTTTCTCGATTTCTCGCTGCAGGATGTCGATGCCGTTTGTGTTGTGAAAGTCCAATAATTGATGTGAACGTTTCGTTGCATACCTCACACTTATGGCCCTCTACTGGTGCTATAATAGAGCCCGGGCATTTTGGCACATGACATAATGCGGGATGTTTTGTCTTATATCTTTTTCCGCATCGAGAACATTCAAAGGCAATCTCCAACTCGTTATGCTGCGTTCGATGATGGCGGATCATATTGTTAAGATCCGGTGCCAGTGAACTCCTCAGCACCTTTGTGTATTACGTTAGGCTGAAAGGGAACAGAAATAGTCATAGTCCGTTGTCTAGCCGAGTCGTCATCATTGGATCTCTGTGGTAGACGGGACGCGGATCCTATCGCTCCCGAATCCGAGGCTAAGTTACGTGAACTGAAAGCCAGTAAATTGACGAGTAGACAAAGAGCTAGCCTATCTACCCCTTCCCCCGGAAGCCCGAGGTAGGCGTTTGGGCATTTATACCAGGCTGCTCCTCACCTTACGCAGATCTTCGCGTAACATGCTTTATCGGCTGCACTTAACCGTCAATCCGAGCAGCATTTGGCCACGACATAAGTCGTGTTTCCAGCGGGACCACGAGGAGGTAGCTGCTCGGCTTGACCTGGAAGCCATTCTCGATGAAAATTTCAGGCCAAAGTAACTAAGAGTCATAGTTACTCCCGCCGTTTACCCTTGCTTGAATTTCTTCACGTTGACATTCAGAGCACTGGGGCAGAAATCACATTGCGTCAACACCCGCGGGGGCCATCGCAATGCTTTGTTTAATTAGACGGTCGGATTCCCCTAGTCCGTGCCAGTTCCTGAGCTGAGCGAATGGCGGCCGAAGAGGACGACCACGACGGCTCGCCGCCACGGAAGCCTCGCAGCAAAGGAAGATCCGCCGGGAGGCTGAGACACGGGACAAACGGATCCCTGGCGCGAGAACGCCGATAGTTCACCTCGCAGGCCCGGCACGTCCAGCCAGGGACCTTCCAGGCCAAGCCCGACACGCCCCGCTCCTCAGAGACAATCCCTTATTCGAAGTTACGGATCAGTTTGCCGACTTCCCTTACCTACATTAGTCTATCGACTAGAGGCTCTTTACCTTGGAGACCTGCGGATATAAGTACGAACCGGCGCGACACCTCCCACGTGGCCCTCTCCTGGATTTTCAAGGTCCGAGGAAGGGTCGGACACCGCCGCAACTGCGGTGCTCTTCGCGTTCAAACCCTATCTCCCTGCTAGAGGTTTCCAGGAACTCGAACGCTTATACAGAAAAGCTCTTCAGTCTCCCGACAGTGTCCAGGTCATTTTGGGTTACCCCGACGAACACTCTTACGAGGGCCCGAATTGTGGTTTCCCGCTGCCGGGTTCCAGACCAGAACCGGATTCCCTGCTTCGGTAGGCGTGGTAATCAAAAAGTTCACTCACCGCGCGCGACGGCTTTTGCTCATGTTGCGCGCGCGCGCTTTTGTGTGCGCGAAACTGCTGCGACAACGAGGTATCGTGCGTTGTCGATGACATGCAGTTCTCCTGGGGCTTAGGATCGACGGCGCTCGTGTGCAACGGCTGTTCGCACGAAACCCTTCTCCACGTCGGTCCTCCGGGGCCTCGCTGGGTATTTGCTACTACCACCAAGATCTGCACCGATGGCGGCTCCAGGCAGGCTCGCGCCCAGACCCTTCTGCGCACACCGTCGCGACCCTCCTACTCGTCAGGGCTTCGTGGCGGCCTGTAAAGCTCCCGGGCGAAGAGTTACCCGCCACCTTACACAGCCGCCCACTTGCCGCTGACAGGTATAAACTCGACGCTTCAGCGCCATCCATTTTCAGGGCTAGTTGCTTCGGCAGGTGAGTTGTTACCTCATGGCGATTCCGGCTGTGGCCGCATTCTGCAATGTACCGGCAACCAACGCCTTTCATGGTGTTCCCACGCGAGCGTCGAGTTGGGCGCCTTAACTCTGCGGTTGGTTCATCCACAGCGCCAGTTCTGCTTACCAAAATGGCCCCACTTGTATGATCGAAGATGCTCGTGGCTTCATAGTTCAAAGCCAGGTCTTGTTAGAGTTTGAGAATAGGTTGGTGTTTCGGCCCCAAGGCCCCTCTAATCATTCGCTTTACCAGATGAGACTCGCGCGCGCGTTCCGTGCGGAACGGCCAGTGCCAGCTATCCTGGGCTTAGGAGGGAACCAGCTACTAGATGGTTCGATTAGTCTTTTCGCCCCTATACCCAGTTCCGACGATCGATTTGCACGTCAGAATCGCTGCGGACCTCATCAGGGTTTCCCCTGACTTCGTCTTGACCAGTTCACCATCTTTTTCGGGTCCCAACGTGTACGCTCTGGGTGTATCTTCTCATAATGAGGACGGGCGCCCGGGTGCCAGGTACATCGCGACGCGGCCATCCTCCCTCGGTCGACAACCGGGGCCGACTTTCTACTTTCATTACGCCTTTAGGTATCGCAGTCCCAATGACTCGCGTTACTGTTGGAGCTCCTTGGTCCGTGTTTCAGACGGGTTGAAGTACCCAAAGCAGTAGCGTCGCCGACCGAGTATCGGTCCCCGAGTTACCCGGGGAACGTTTTGGGGCCTATTCGAAGAGGTTAACCGTACGACCAACAGCGGGCCAGGACCGGTGACGGCGCTGGTCGTAAGCCTCCGTGTACCGTGGCGCGCTTGCGACGGCTTGCACTCCCGCGTGTGTAAAGGCTGCGGCCTGGCGTGCCTTGCCGTGTACCGCCACAGGCAGCCGGCCGGGCGACCGAGGGTTTGACGGCGTGCCCGTGTTGCAGCGGCAGTCCCAGACCTGCCCGGGCCGTAGACCGACACCCAGCGGGTCGCGGTATTCTACTAGGGGAGAGGTACGCGACGACGAAAAACACCGGACATCGGCGCGCGGCAGCGCTGCCGCGCGCGAGCCGTGAGGCCCCGCGGGTATCGCCCACCGACGCGAAGCCAGCGTCGCTGACGATGAATCTCCCGTTCGATTTTGGGTTTCTTAGGTTTACCCCTGAACGGTTTCACGTACTCAACGAACTCTCTTCAAAGAAGTTCTTTTCAACTCTCCCTCACGGTACTTGTTCGCTATCGGTCTCAGTGGTCGTGTTGTGCCAGATGGGTTTACCACCGCCAGAGGCTGCACTCTCAGAAGCAACCCGACTCTAAGGAGAGATCTCAGACCTTTGCCACGATTCTTCAGGCCTGGCACCCTCTGCGAGTAAATGGCCCCATTCAGATGGACTTGGACGCGACGCGGCGCCTCGGAGATAAGCGGACCCTCCCCAAGCACCACATTTCCCTGCGGCGGAACCGCGGGATTCGGTGCTGGGCTCTTTCCTGTTCGCTCGCCGCTACTGGAAATCCTGGTTTGTTTCTTTTCCTCCACGCTAATAATATGCTTAAATTCAGCGGAGTCTCACCTGCTCTGAGGTCGTCAAAAGAAATTGTCGTGAGGCTGTACTATATATATATAATACGAAGAAGGCGAGACGACGACGACGACGCGAGAGAAAGAAAAACGCAATGACGCGGCGAAACGCCGCGCGCAAACTGCTGGTTAGACGCCGCGTGCTCCCGGTCAAGAGCTGCTACCATACATAGCGCTTTCGTGGACTCGGGAACACGCGCGGTCGAACCGCGCGCGATCTCTCTCACCTCGCACACTTTTGCTGCGCAGGGGGCGATCGGTGCGCAAGATATTTGAAAGAAGAGACGGAAAATGAGAAAACGAACGAGGCAGAGAGAACAACCGCGAGCGTGGTGATTTCGTCGACGTTGCGTCCAACCGCGCCGCGATCCGCGCCCGCGCGCACCAACCAACCGACCACGACGACAACTGGCCAGCCAGCCCGACGCGAACGTCGGAGGCCGGTTTGCGCGTCGTGGTGGCGTCGGCAACGCGACTGCGGCGGCGGCCGGCAGCAGCTGCAGCGGCGACGACCACTCTCTCTCTTTCTCTTATAATACGGTCAGGTTCTCTCGTATGTTGCTTCGTCGTATATATCCTCTAAAATCCCTCCCTCTCCGAGTTTCCTTTGCGTTGGCGGCGGTAAAGCGACGATAGCCAAGCTCTGTGCAGAAGGAGAACGAGGAGGCGCGGTCCTCGCGGCCTCTATTCTCCTCTCCGATCTTCATTCGAAGAAGGAGAGGAAAACTCAAACTCGGTTCTCCGCGCTCCTTATGAACTACTTCTCCGTGGATCAGCCTTGGATCTCGCGCGCGCCGCAAACGGCACACAGGCCACCGGGAGTACAAGCGCGAACGAATTGTCGGCTTGTTTCCTCCGGGCGGCGCGCGAGAGGCAGATCTACTCTTTTTCGTTCGGCGCGTATATACGTATAACGTATAAACTCCTTGCAAGAGCTCGCCACGTTTATCACCACCGCGCACGTCCTTCCCTCCCGTGCGTGTGTGCGTGCGTGCGTCTCTTTGCGATTCTCGATCGCATCTTTCGGTCGGTCGTCGTTCATTCGTTCGACCCTCAAACCTCGTTATTTCGGACGACGCCCAACGGCGCGAGTACGCCGCCGTTCCGCGAGTTATAGAGAGCGCGCAGAGAGCGCGAGCCTTCGTAAAACCCTGATGGAATCCAGCAACTCGCCGCGTGGATAGCGTGCGTAGTGTGCCTGATACCCCGGGGAAGGCGTCATCGACGACTCCTCGCTTCTCTTCTCTTTTCTCGTGGATGCGGGTATAACTCTCTCGCCGGCCGCCGCGATCGGGCGAACGTCAACAACGAATCGCTCGTACGCGGCCGTCGAAACGGCGCGCGCAAGCAGTTTGTCTTCGATAAAACGACCCTCAGCCAGGCGTGGTCCGGAAATTGTATCCGTGGACCGCAATGTGCGTTCGAAATGTCGATGTTCATGTGTCCTGCAGTTCACAAGTTGACGCGCAATTAGCTGCGTTCTTCATCGACCCACGAGCCAAGTGATCCACCGTTCAGGGTAATCGTTCCTTCGCGCACCAAGTACGCTCTATCAAGGAATAGACAACAATGTGCGTCTTCTTCGTTTTGGCCCTTCGATCAGCCTGGCCGCGCGTCCGAGCACGCGCGGACCGCCGCCCCTGTTACGGGGCTACGGCACAATAATGGAGAGAGAGGAGACGTCGGTTGTCGGCGCGGTGCGAAAACCAGAGGTTGCGTCTCTCGCGAAGCGAGAGCCGGGGCGGAACTCTTTAAAAAACCATCGGGGTCGAAAATGACTAGCATATTCGACGAACCCTTCAGCGCGCGCGATCGCGCGCGCGCGCGGACCGGAGGAAAGCAGCGGCGAGAATCGTCGCACTCTCCACTCCTCGCCCGGCGCGCACGACGACGCGGCAGCATAGGTTACCACCGGTACGCGGCGCATTCGCGCGCACCGCAACGCGTCCGAATCGCGGAGATAGAGGCAGCGCGCGGGCGCGCCTCCGTAGTCTCCTTCTCACCGATCCTGATCCGCGAGCGGGCGCGCATATAGATGCACCTTCGCGCTCCTCCTGGATTCGCACAACGAGACCAACCGGCCGCGCTAGCCCCGGCTAAGGGCGCGCTGACGCGGTGGTCCGCGCAACAGGTCGTTCGAAGCGCGCGAGAGACAGAGAGGCGGAGAATCTCCGCAGGAAACGAGAGAGAGAGAGAATGCAAAGAGCGTAATACGGCAATGCGTACAACTCTCGAATCTCTCTTCTTCTCCACAATATGCCCGGGGTCCTCTCTCGCTTTGAGCTCTCGAGATCTCGACACACTCGTCCCGACCGACAATCCTCTCTTATACGACGGCGACGAATGCGGCGCGCACCCGCAGCACGCCACCGTTGGCGGCGTGAGCGCGCACGCGGTCGTTGCGTCGCATAAACTATTCTCTCCTCTCGATCTCGCAATTTTGCTCGAGCGAAGCGTCGCGTCTCGCGACGGACGCTCCGACGAGGAGTGGGAAGGCGGCGCGGACTCGGAAGACGCGATGTCTCGTGCGATTAGATTTTGCGCCCCTTCAGCCACTCTCGACACAACTCGCAGAGTCGTGTTCTAGCTTGTCTGCCCCGTATCGCGGCAGGCAACGTAGTACACGTTACCGTGCGCGCGTACGGTTCCTCGTCCATGCAGTCGCCGGCCGCTGCGCGCTCGTCACGAGAACGGTGCACACAGAGCAGCAGGACCTCCGGAACGTTAATGATCCTTCCGCAAATTCACCTACGGAAACCTTGTTACGACTTTTACTTCCTCTAAATGATCAAGTTTGGTCATCTTCCCGGCAACATCGGCAATGCCGACGCATTGCCGCGCATTAGTTCAAAGACTTCACTAAATCATTCAATCGGTAGTAGCGACGGGCGGTGTGTACAAAGGGCAGGGACGTAATCAACGCGAGCTTATGACTCGCGCTTACTGGGAATTCCTCGTTCATAAGGAACAATTGCAAGCCCCAATCCCTAGCACGAAGGAGGTTCAGCGGGTTACCCGGGCCTTTCGGCCAGGGAACACACGCTGATTCCTTCAGTGTAGCGCGCGTGCGGCCCAGAACATCTAAGGGCATCACAGACCTGTTATTGCTCAATCTCGTGCGGCTAGAAGCCGCCTGTCCCTCTAAGAAGATTTGTTTGTACGTTGGTAGTAAAAACCCGCCGGCCGAAGCCGGGGGCCTTCGAAATACCATAAGGTACGCCTATTTAGCAGGCTAGAGTCTCGTTCGTTATCGGAATTAACCAGACAAATCGCTCCACCAACTAAGAACGGCTGCACCACCACCCACCGAATCAAGAAAGAGCTATCAATCTGTCAATCCTTCCGGTGTCTGGGCCTGGTGAGGTTTCCCGTGTTGAGTCAAATTAAGCCGCAGGCTCCACTCCTGGTGGTGCCCTTCCGTCAATTCCTTTAAGTTTCAGCTTTGCAACCATACTTCCCCGGAACCCAGCTTTGGTTTCCCGGAAGCTGCCCGCCGAGTCATCGGAGGAACTTCGGCGGATCGCTAGCTGGCATCGTTTATGGTTAGAACTAGGGCGGTATCTGATCGCCTTCGAACCTCTAACTTTCGTTCTTGATTAATGAAAACATTTTTGGCAAATGCTTTCGCTTCTGTCCGTCTTGCGACGATCCAAAAATTTCACCTCTAACGTCGCAATACGAATGCCCCCATCTGTCCCTATTAATCATTACCTCGGGGTTCCTAAAACCAACAAAATAGAACCGAGGTCCTATTCCATTATTCCATGCACGCAGTATTCAGGCGAGGATAGCCTGCTTTAAGCACTCTAATTTGTTCAAAGTAAACGTACCGGCCCGACTCGACACTCAGTAAAGAGCACCGCGACGGGATATTAGTTTGGGCGGCCCCTCGCGGGGCTAAGCCCACCGGTAGGACGTCCCACATCACGCCAGTTAAACACCGCGAGCGGTGAACCGACGGTGTGCGACACAGATTCAACTACGAGCTTTTTAACCGCAACAACTTTAATATACGCTATTGGAGCTGGAATTACCGCGGCTGCTGGCACCAGACTTGCCCTCAAATGGATCCTCGTTAAAGGATTTAAAGTGTACTCATTCCGATTACGGGGCCTCGGATGAGTCCCGTATCGTTATTTTTCGTCACTACCTCCCCGTGCCGGGAGTGGGTAATTTGCGCGCCTGCTGCCTTCCTTGGATGTGGTAGCCGTTTCTCAGGCTCCCTCTCCGGAATCGAACCCTGATTCCCCGTTACCCGTTACAACCATGGTAGGCGCAGAACCTACCATCGACAGTTGATAAGGCAGACATTTGAAAGATGCGTCGCCGGTGCTAGGACCGTACGATCAGCACAAAGTTATTCAGAGTCGCCAAAATAAACGGTGGACGCACGGAGATCCGCACGCCACCGATTGGTTTTGATCTAATAAAAGCGTCCCTTCCATCACTGGTCGGGACTCTGTTTTGCATGTATTAGCTCTAGAATTACCACAGTTATCCAAGTAAATGTGGGTACAATCTAATGAACCATAACTGATTTAATGAGCCATTCGCGGTTTCACCTTAATTCGGCATGCACTGAGACATGCATGGCTTAATCTTTGAGACAAGCATATGACTACTGGCAGGATCAACCAGGGAGCTTCGTGTGTGCGATCGCGGTTACTCGCGGTGGAGCAACGCGAAAAACAACGCTACGCTGCTACGGACACTCCGCGAGGAAGAGCCGTGCGCGTTTCGTGTGTCGTTAATGCCGCCGGAACTTTTCGAGCCGGTCGACGGACACGCTTTTCGTATTTATATATACTTTAACGGTATGAAAGATCAAATTTTGTTCTCATTCACCCATAACAGCGGCTTGTAAGGCCGCTTAGCCCTGACGCTAGACCGATCCGATCTGAGACGTCGTGGAGCACTGTTCGTTCAACGGTGCCAGCGGTGAGAACACCGAGGCACCGGTTGAAAATTATTTCGCTACGGCGTACAAGTAAGCGGGAACGGCGACATCGTCAAAGATCTCGCCGAAACCGACACTCTCGTATCCGTGGAGTTGATGTTCGGTAAGCGCAACGATACGTCCGCACGCTTGCTCGGAAGCGAGGGACGATCGCGCGTCCAACACGTAAGTGCGCGCCACATATGAGCCATTCGGTCTCTCGACACCGACTCGTGGCAATGCTGTGTCTTATAGTACCGAACCGGGCGGCCGGGCGGTCGGCGACGCACGGTCTAACGCACGGCGGTATATGGGCGAAACCTGCGAAATTTCGACGCCTCGAGGACTTAGCCGCTGCGTCGTACGTAGTTATTTACGCAAAGTCCTCGAGCCTCGTGTTGCTTTCGGCAAGTAGTTACCCACGGACAGCTCGAACGGCAAAGTACTCGAGCTCCGTATCGTTTCGGCTCGGATTTACCAACGCCTTCGATTTTCGACTTTGGTGTCGAAACGATCGCCGAGAGCCCGGCGCACATTTGGCCGAATGTCGGCAACACGCCCGAACGATCTCAAAAAAAGAACCAAAGTTCTCGTAGTAAGCGCGAGGCTAAATTCTCTCAAAAAGCGTTCTAGTGCGAACGACACTTTGTACGCACCGCAGTGCTTCGTCGAGCTCGGTTATACATACGCCGTAACGCTACGGTACGACCAGACCGAGAGCTCGCATGCATCGTGTTGTGCACGAGTCGCCGCAGCGACGACACCTCTTACAGTACCGAACCGAGCGGCCGGGCGGTCGGCGACGCACGGTCTCGCACGGCGGTATATGGGCGGCGGTGGTGAAATTCGACGCCGCGCGGACTTAGCCGCTGCGGCGCACGGTAGTTACCTCCGCGTCAAAGATCTCGAGCTCCGTGTTGTTTTACGGCTCGGAGGTACGTACGGACCGCACGAACGGCAGAGTCCTCGAGATACAAAATTTCTTCGTCAAGTATTCACCAATTCCTTCGCTATCCGGCCTCGAAACGATCGCCGAGAGCTTGGCGCACATTTGGCCGAATGTCGGCAAGACGCCCGAACGATCTCAAAAGAGAACCAAAGTTCTCGTAGTAAGCGCAAGCAAAATTCTCTCAAAAATCTTCTCGAGCAAAGACACTTTCGTACGCACCGCAGTGCTTCGCCGAGCTCGGTTATACATACGCCGTAACGCTACGGTACGACCAGACCGCGAGCTCGCATGCATCGTGTTGTGCACGAGTCGCCGCAGCGACGACACCTCTTACAGTACCGAACCGAGCGGCCGGGCGGTCGGCGACGCACGGTCTAACGCACGGCGGTATATGGGCGCCGGCGGTGAAATTTCGACGCCGCGCGGACTTAGCCGCTGCGGCGCACGGTAGTTACCTCCGCGTCAAAGATCTCGAGCTCCGTGTTGTTTTACGGCTCGGAGGTACGTACGGACCGCACGAACGGCAGAGTCCTCGAGATACAAAATTTCTTCGTCACGTATTCACCAATTCCTTCGCTATCCGGCCTCGAAACGATCGCCGAGAGCTTTTTGGCCGAATGTCGGCAAGACGCCCGAAAGATCTCAAAAAGAGAACCAAAGTTCTCGTAGTAAGCGCAGTGCAAAATTCTCTAAAAAGCGTTCTAGTGCGAACGACACTTTTGTACGCACCGCAGTGCTTCGCCGAGCTCGGTTATACATACGCCGTAACGCTACGGTACGACCAGACCGAGAGCTCGCATGCACCGTGTTGTGCACGAGTCGCCGCAGCGACGACACCTCTTACAGTACCGAACCGAGCGGCCGGGCGGTCGGCGACGCACGGTCTAACGCACGGCGGTATATGGGCGCCGGCGGTGAAATTTCGACGCCGCGCGGACTTAGCCGCTGCGGCGCACGGTAGTTACCTCCGCGTCAAAGATCTCGAGCTCCGTGTTGTTTTACGGCTCGGAGGTACGTACGGACCGCACGAACGGCAGAGTCCTCGAGATACAAAATTTCTTCGTCACGTATTCACCAATTCCTTCGCTATCCGGCCTCGAAACGATCGCCGAGAGCTTGGCGTACATTTGGCCGAATGTCGGCAAGACGCCCGAAAGATCTCAAAAGAGAACCAAAGTTCTCGTAGTAAGCGCGAAGCTAAATTCTCTCAAAAAGCGTTCTAGTGCGAACGACACTTTTGTACGCACCGCAGTGCTTCGCCGAGCTCGGTTATACATACGCCGTAACGCTACGGTACGACCAGACCGAGAGCTCGCATGCATCGTGTTGTGCACGAGTCGCCGCAGCGACGACACCTCTTATAGTACCGAACCGAGCGGCCGGGCGGTCGGCGACGCACGGTCTAACGCACGGCGGTATATGGGCGCCGGCGGTGAAATTTCGACGCCGCGCGGACTTAGCCGCAGCGAAGTCCGCGAGTTTCATGTTGCTTTTGGCTCGTAGCTACTTTCGAGCGGTCCGATCGGCAAAGTACGCGAGCCTCGTGTTGGTTTCGGCTCGTAGCTACTTCCGAGCGATTCAAACAACAAAGTCCGCGAGCCCTGTGTTGCTACTGCTCGGGGCTGCTTCCAAACGTTTCGGGCAAATATTTTATCGTTCTCCGTATTGTTTTTTTTATCTATCTGAGCTTTTATACCGTGGCAGATAAAATTTTTGCGTTTTGCGCTGTGTTCAAGATTAGGTTATCAAAAACGATGCTTTTCTTGTTAAATAAAATGCTCCGGGTAATTGAGTACCTTTGTTCTAAAGGGAAAAAGATTAAAATACTGAGTCAGCTTGTGATCTTTGTTCTGCCAGTTAATATCGGTCCGGAACAACTCATGCAGGGATCAATTCTTTATTCACAATATATATCCGCTCCAGCAACGGGAATATCCCGTCGAAAGGACTAAGTGCAAGGTTCTTCTTTGTCAAAGAACAAAGGCATTAATCATTCTAGCTTAATAGCGCAGCCAGATCCAACAGTCTACCGCTAACGCTCATCGAAGCGCATCGCGGCATCGCTTATTCTACCTAACCTGGTTAAGCCCGCAGAGGTTCCCAACCATTGATTCCTAAGGATAAGCTCGCAGTAGTTT
>NC_091884.1:3210000-3227500 GCF_019399895.1 Cardiocondyla obscurior | reverse complement strand
CTCTGTCTCAGATCTATGTCCAAAGCTTGTTGCATCCTTTTGGCCAGAATTTTGTGTAGCCCTCTTAGTAGGATCGGAGGTATCGTTATCGGTCTAAAGTCCCCTGGTTCCTTGGCATCCTTCTTTTTCGGTAGAAACATTGTTCGTGATAGTAGTATGTCTCTTGGTAAGGCCTCGCACTACATGAATAGATTGTATAGTCTTATTTTTATTTCTGTAGGTATTGACTTGTACAATCTAGCAGATATTCCATCTGGTCCCGGTGCTGATGTAGTCGGGATTCGGGCGATTTTTATGTTTTCTTTCTTTATCGGCCTCTAGATTTCGGATCTCGTTTGCGCTGTTTTTCTTTGAGGAGCCTGGTTTCCTTCTGTTTTTATTAGATTCGTCCAGAATGGCTCCATTATCTCTTTTTGTGGTTGGTCAAGAGCTCCTGTATTTTCTAAGATGCTTGTGATGCATCTCCTTCGATCCTTCCTCCAGGTGGTTTGTGTCCAGCCGTATTCTCGTCTTCGCCTTTGCTTTTTGGTTTCTGGTGTTGTTAGTACCTTCTGCTTTGCTTTGTTTGTGTGATGCGATGGTGGTGGAGGCAGTACTTCTCTCAGATATAGAGTTTTTGTACTGTTGCCTCCTTGCCGGTTGATCGGGCTTCTATCGCAATTTTGTGCAATTTCTTTGCTTGGAAGTCATCAGTTCTTGGTTCTCTTAGAGATTCTAGGTATTTTAAGAGTTCGTCTTCTGTTTCGTCTTCTTCCTCTGAGGCTGTTGTGGCGCTTGGATTTCTTAGTTCTTCTATAAGATTAAGTACGGTATTTTTGTACTCTTGCTGTCGCCTCTTTCCTTTAATGGCTTCAATTGTTCTTTCTGGGAAAAGTCGGTGAAGCTCTTGGTTCATAAATCGTGGCTGTGATTCAATTGTTAGCCGTGCTTCATGTCTTGCCATCATCATGGTTTCTTCGTTCAACCATCTTGCTTTGTTCGCCCCAGGTTGTAATTTGGCATCGTACCAATCTTTGTGGGTCCGTTGTTCGTGCACCTCTCTTCCTCTGGCTGATGGGAATACTCGATCACATCCCGGGAATCTGCATCCGTAGTCGGCCGGTTCTCCACCTCCCCGGTTAGTTGGTGTGGAAGGGCCGGTAAGCTCCCCACATTTATTCGAGGCTTGGTTTCGTGTATTTGCAGGGCCAACTAATACAAGCAGAGGGGCTGGCAACCCCAAGGCTCGGTGGCGCCGAGATCCCTCTCTTACCTGACATCTCACTGCCTAGGCAGGATAGTCAAATGGCGAGCCCCTAATTTTTTCATTAGAGAGAGGTTCGACTTGATGGCCCCCTCCGAAAATTCCGAAGAAGGGCGCATCCTGCAGCCATAACGTCCCTTTCCCCGAATCCGCATCCAGATCACCGAGAAAAACACTTCGGGTATACCGCCACCCTGGCGGGACCCGAACTCGGGTCTCCAGATTACGAATCCAGGGTCTAGTAACCACGACCACTGACTCGCCTTGAAAAAAAATTAACCTTTATTCAACTACATTTTTCCTTACAGCTAAGTATCTTATATATGTACATTTCATATACGCTCTATACTACCTTGTACATTCATACTATTTCTACGTTAAGGGTGGGAATTCGGGTTTCTTATGCCTGTTGTGGTCGGCAGCACCAGGGAGGGGGTTTTTGCAGGTTCAGCCGACACCGGTCCTCCATCTCCAGGATGTTGTTGCGTTGAATGTGTTGAATTCCGCAAGTCCACCTATAAGTACTCTAGTAGCCACTATCTTGAGGTCCGTGGTCTTCATGAAGCCTAGTTGTCGTAGATCCTTAGCTGACTGTGGACTCCATATTCCTCTCCAAGTGAGGGTAGCCGATGTCTGTAGAACTGTTTGTACGTTGTGTTCTATTTTTATGGTTCGTGTCAGTTCCTCTTCCGCGTAGTATGCTATTTTCTTTTCGTGTGCCTTTTTCAGGTCTGCTTGTTCGCCTATTACTTGTGCGTCCATCACTACTGCTGTTTGGCCCAGAACTGCTACTAAGTCCGGTTTTCTGAGCCCTTGTGTGGTGTAATAGTGTGGTTCGTTATAGATCTTATATCCACACTTTTTAATGTTTCTTTCTATGTATGCGACTACGGCATTATGCCTTTTAATTCTTCCCGCGTGTGTTCGGTGACACTGTTGCAGTACGTGATTAACGGTTTCTTGTGCGACACATCGTCTTCTGCATTGTCTGTCTATGTTTCTTCCTCTAGATGTTCTGGATTTCGTGGGAAGTGCTCCTATTCGTAGACGTCCACAGTTCACGAAGTCCTTTCCTGTGTAGGCATTATTCGGTATTTTAATATACGACAAAGCGAGATCCGCTCGCTGCGTTATAAATAGATCATCGCCTCGACCGCGCGTGTTAACATATTGTTGTCAGACGCCGAAAAATAATAAAGGCTCACGGCCGTTCGCGGGGTCGACGACACGGCCAAAACACGTTGAAAATTCAAACAGGATAATTACTCGACTCTATTGGCGATAAAATAAAAAGTAGGAGCGTCGGGATAAGAGATAAAAAGACCGGCCCCGTGCGGATCGGGGCTCTCTCTCGTGAAAAATAAAGTGGTGCACATAGAACTCGAACAAACAATTATTTGACCATCCTGAAGAATATCTCCTACAACTTCAGAAGTGGGATACGAACTCAGCACCTCAAACAAGTGGACGGTCAGTAGAGAGAGAGAGACAATCATAAGTCGTTCGGACCGCGAGTATATTTTTAAATCGGTGATATGAGTGACGTACCGGGATACGACTTCACGGTGGCCGAGCTCAAGGAGGCTCTGCGTGCGAGGGGCTTGCCGACGAAAGGAGTAAAGCTCGAACTAATAAAGAGATTGAGCGAGCATGACCCGAATATATGGGCAGAGCTGGTGCCGATGGCGAGATCCACACCCGCGAGAAACGACACGAGCCTGGATGACGAAGAAGAATCGGAGAGTCGAGCGCGGAGTGGAGCATCGCGAATTGAGGAGTCGCGGGAGGACGACGGAACGGGTGAAGGGGAGACCCGCGAAAGAGCGATGCGACGAGAAATCGAGTTGCTCCGACGAGAAAAAGAGTGCGCCGAAAGAGAGCGACGACTGCTGCAGCGAGAGCTGGAAATGTTGCGGAGCTCCCCCGCGGCCGGGAGCGTGGCGGCCGGGAGCGTGACAAGTGCGGCACAGGGCGGTGTCCGCGGCATGAAAGAACTGCTGCCCGAGTTCGACGGAACGAATAACACCTTTTGGCGGTGGAAGCAGCAACTGCGGCTGCTGAGGCAGTCATACAACCTCGATGAGGGCTCCGTGCGAGTGTTGATTAGTTCGCGATTAAGAGGACGGGCCTTATCCTGGTTCCACTCGAGGGTCGAATACCTCGGGTTGGGCACGGAGGAACTGCTCGATGAGATGGGGCGGATGTTTGACCTGCAACCAGGCAAACTGGCCCTGAGAAGAGAGTTTGAGGCGCGGAATTGGCGAAAAGGAGAATCATTTTGTGAGTATTATCACGACAAAATGATCCTTGCCAACCGCATTCCGATCGCTGACAATGAAATTGTCGACTACCTCATCGAGGGGGTGACGGACCTACGGCTGAGGAACCAGGCTCATCTGATGAGCTACCGAACGGGAGCCGAGCTGCTGAAGGCGTTCGAGAAGGTCCGACCGGACACGGAGAGGTCGGGAGACGCCGTGGCGCGGAGAGACGCACCGAGGACGGCGGCCGGTCGGAGGACGGAGGCACCGGCGGCGAGCGAGCGGCCCGGGAGGAGCGGCAGGTGGCGTGAGTCGGGGCATGGCGTGGTCCGGGGTGGACAGGCGACTGCGGGGGTGACGTGTTTTATATGCGGCGAGACGGGGCATTACGCGAGAGAGTGCCCCAAGCGCGGTCAGGCTCAGACGCGAGGCGTGGCGGAGAACGCGTCGGCGACGGCCACAACGAATGTGGTGCATCCGGTCGCGCTGCCGAAGCCATACATGTTACGCGTTAAGATCACTCCCGAGAGCGCGGGCGAAAAATGTACATACGTCGTGGACGCGATGGTGGACTCGGGATCGCCAATAAGTTTGGTGAGAAGCGAAGCAATCCCGTGCGAGACGCGCCGCACGGGCGAGAGCGAGAGCCCGTTTTACGGCTTAAACGGTTCGAAATTAGAGGTGAGCGGCACCTTCTCCGGTTGTTTAGAAATTAACGGCGTCAAAGTACATATGAAATTTTACGCGGTGCCGAGCGAAACGATGGCATTTAATGTTCTGTTGGGCAGAGATTTTTTAAATTGTCCGCAGTTTCATGTAACTCTCGGGAGCGAGATAAAAGTGACAAGTGCCGAGGAGGCACGCGCCGTCGATGCGTTGATGCACGTCGAGTACGGAGATGGTCATACCCGCGCGTGTGACGAGCTCAAGATCAATTCGGCGGTAGACGCGGGCGTGGCCGAGAGAATTCGCGGGGCATACGCGTCGCACTATCTTAAGGGATTGCAAGGTACCGGAAGCGTGCCCGACTTCGAGATGATGATTGCGTTGAAACACCAGCAGCCGATCAGTTCCCGCCCGCGCCGGCTGTCATTTGCCGACCATGAGATCGTGCGGGGAATCCTGGACGATCTCCTCGAGAGGAACGTAATTCGCCCGAGTAGCTCGCCGTATGCGAGCCCGATCGTATTAGCGAAAAAGAGAGACGGCGGCAGCCGATTGTGCGTGGATTACCGCGAATTAAATAAGATCACGATACGCGATAATTTTCCGACCGAATTAATAGACGATAACATCAATCGCCTGCAGGGCAAGAAGTACTTTTCGATTTTGGATTTGAAAGACGGGTTTCACCATGTAAAGATGCACGAGGCATCCACGAAATATACCTCCTTTGTTACACCCTTAGGCCAATTCGAGTACTTGAGAATGCCGTTCGGTCTGGCTAACGCGCCGCGCGTTTTTCAACGCTACATACATATGGTGTTCGAGCCATTAATCCGGACGAATCGAACTATAATATATTTGGACGACTTGTTAGTTGCGATGAAAAATTTGGACAAACATATCGAAATTTTATCGGAGGTATTCAAAATCGCGAGTAAATATAGATTACAATTCCGAATCGATAAGTGCTACTTTGCTCAAACCGAAATTAAGTACTTAGGATACTGCGTGAATAGTCATGGCATTCGCCCGAGCGATGAAAATATCGAATCCGTCGTTAATTACCCCATACCACGCAGTGCAAAAGAAATGCAGCGATTTGTCGGACTCGCTAGTTACTTCCGTCGATTCATCCCAAATTTCTCGGTATTGGCGAAGCCGCTGTATGAATCAATAAAGAAAAATGTGAGGTATAAATTCGGACCCGCCGAGAATTCCGCGTTTGATACACTTAGACAGCGGTTATCGGGCGCGCCTGTGCTCGCGATTTATTCGCCGCACGCGGATACAGAGTTACATTGTGACGCGAGTGCTAGCGGCCTTGGCGGCATACTCTTGCAAAAGCAAACAGACGGCACTTGGCGCCCGATTTCGTTCTGGAGCCAGCGTACCACGCCGGCCGAGTCGAAGTACCATAGCTTCGAACTGGAGTGCCTGGCGGTGGTTTGCGCGTTAAAAAGATTCCACGTGTACCTCGCGGGTAAAAATTCCGGATAATCACGGATTGCGACAGCTTTCGGTTAACGCTAAACAAAAAAGACGTGAACCCCCGGATATCGCGCTGGGCTCTGCTCTTGCAGAACTACGATTACGAGATCGTCCACCGCCCCGGAAAGCGCATGGGCCACGTGGACGCGCTGAGTCGGTGTCATAGCGTGCTCGTGCTCGAGGGCAGTACGCTGGAGAAAACGTTGTCCGTCTGTCAGGATCGCGACGCAGAAATTCGGAAAATACGCGATAGATTAGAAAAAGAAAGGGAAGTAAAAGATTATGAGATGCGCGACGGAGTCATCTACCGTAAAGAAAAAAATAAAAAACTCCGGTTCTATGTCCCGCGATCGATGGAGTCGAACGTGATTCGCACGTGCCACGATGATCTCGGTCACGTCGGGATCGATAAAGTCATCGAAAACGTCGCGAGAACTTATTGGTTCCCTCAGATGCAAGCGAGAGTACGCGACTACATCGATAATTGCCTTAAATGCGTTGAATTTTCCCCGCCGAACGGGAAGGCCGAGGGGTTTTTGCATAGCATACCCAAGGAAAGCGTGCCGTTCGCGACGGTGCACGTGGATCACGTCGGGCCGTTTGAAAAAACTGGCCGGGGTTATCGACATCTATTTGTAATTGTTGACGCGTTCACCAAGCACGTGCGACTTTATCCTTGTAAGAGTACGACAACCGAGGAGACACTCCGGCATCTGCGCGACTATTTTCGAGCGTATAGCAAGCCCAAGCGATTAATTTCCGACCGAGGGACATGCTTCACGTCGGAAGCTTTCAAAGAATGTATGCGAAACGAAACGATCGAGCATGTATTGGTGGCGGTGGGCACGCCGAGGGCGAACGGACAGGTGGAGCGATACAACCGGATGATAACGCCCATGTTAGCGAAATTATGCGAAACACCATCTAAATGGGATCGAGTTTTAGACGACGTAGAGTTTTCTATAAATAATACTGTTTGTCGCGTGACCGGCGAAACCCCGACCAGATTACTGTTTGGGGTAGAACAACGCGGAAAATCGAACGACTCTCTTCGAGAGATATTAATGAGAGAACACGAGGTCCAGCGGGACCTTGACGGGCTGCGGAATAAAGCGAGCGAAAAAATAAACGAAGCGCAACGAGCGAACGCCGAAAGGTATAATTTGCGAAGAAAGGCAGCGCGTCGTTATAATGTCGGTGACTATATCGAAATTCGTAATGTAGAAACAGCGGCGGGTGTCAATAAGAAACTGATACCAAGATATAAAGGCCCGTATATTATAAAAAAAGTCTTAGATCACGATCGATACGTGGTTACGGACGTCGACGGCTTTCAACTAACACAGCGACCGTACACGGGAATATTAGCGCCTGACCAGATGCGACCGTATATATGTTTATGAGAAACCGACGATTCGTTAATGTAGCGATTGACCGAGACGGTCAATATGTCAGAATGGCCGAGCTGTAGGCATTATTCGGTATTTTAATATACGACAAAGCGAGATCCGGTCGCTGCGTTATAAATAGATCATCGCCTCGACCGCGCGTGTTAACATATTGTTGTCAGACGCCGAAAAATAATAAAGGCTCACGGCCGTTCGCGGGGTCGACGACACGGCCAAAACACGTTGAAAATTCAAACAGGATAATTACTCGACTCTATTGGCGATAAAATAAAAAGTAGGAGCGTCGGGATAAGAGATAAAAAGACCGGCCCCGTGCGGATCGGGGCTCTCTCTCGTGAAAAATAAAGTGGTGCACATAGAACTCGAACAAACAATTATTTGACCATCCTGAAGAATATCTCCTACACCTGATAGTAGTCTTGTCGCGTCTGCAATCCACTGATGCTGGTGAGGTGTTTTGTTCGACTCTTTTAATGCTGCTCCATCCACTGAGTTGTACAGCTTGTTACTCCATCTTTTTGCTACTAGTTCAGGCGTGTTGTATATTACTCCGTGATCCGTAAGTCGTTTGGTACATTTTTCAATTTCGCTATCGAAGAATTCGTTGAACCCTTGCTGGAAATGCGTTTTTTTTGCTGCAATTAGTCTACCTCTGCGATGAAACGGTCCTGTCCACCGTAAGGATGGAATTCCAAGTCCTCCATCTATAATAGCCGTATGAAAGTAGGCTATTGGTATATCGTGAGGTAGTGCTAGCCATTTTCTTGCTGCGTGTCTTAGCAATTTGTCTACTCTGTTTAAAGTCCCGATTGTTGTTGCTCCTAGTGCCAGCTGGTGGTATAGTTTTGGTACTATCATCGTTCTTAGTGTGAATAGTCTTTGTTGCGGCTTTAGTGGAGCTTTCGTGATCTTTTCGAGTAGAGGATGTAGCATTTCCATTGGTTTACATTGGCTTCTTCCTTCTGGTGTAAATCGTACTCCAAGATATTTCCATTCGTCCGTTCGTTTCACTGTTGTTAGTTCTTGTCCGTTTACTTTGAATATTGATGTTGCATCTACCGCTGATTTCTTGATGTGAGGAGCCACTTTTAGCGATAGTGTAATACTTTTTGCTGGGTTTAGTTTCATGCCGCATTCTTCTAGACCCGTCGATATTTCATTTATTAGTTGTTGAAGCCCTGTTTGTGTGGACGCGAACAATAGGATGTCATCGGCGAATGCCGCTGCGTTTATAAGCGTATGTCCTAGTCGTACTCCTATGTCTTTTGTGATGTTTTGGAGTAGATAGTGTGTTACCACGTTGAAGATAGTAGGGGAGAGAAAATCTCCCTGTCTGACTCCTCTTTGTGGATATATTGGCTTTGATGTTCATTTGTTGCCTTCTAGTTGCGTACTCGATTTTTCATATATTCTGGATATATATTGTACCATTGGTATTGGTACTCCTATATTTGTTAGTACGGCTTCTATCGCTTTGTGAGAGACGGAGTCGAATGCCTTTCCAACGTCCAGTGATGCCATGTATAGTGGTTTAAAATACCGTCTATGTGTCCTTAAGAGTGTGTCTAAAAGGAATGTATTGTCCGCACATCCGTCCGTGCTACGGAATGCTCTTTGTCGTGTGTCTATGTCTAATGTTACTTCCATCCTCTTTGCTAAGATTTTGTGTAGACTTCTAACTAGTACCGATGGTATGGTGATTGGTCTGAAATCTCCTGGACCATCTGGAGTTTTTGTCTTTGGTAGGAAGACTGTTCTTGATCTTAGTAGATCCTCTGGAAGGCGTCCACACCACATTACCAGATTGTATATTCTGACCAGAACTTCACTTGGGACTGCTTTTAATAGTCTTGCTGATATGCGATCTGGGCCAGCTGCTGTTGTTACTGGAAGTCGTCCCAATTTTAAGTCATCTATTGTGATTGGAGCCCATATTTCTTCGTAGTTCTGGGATCTCAGCGTGTTTGGTTTCTGGTCTGCTTTTGTTGTCATTAGTGTGGTCCAGTATGGTTCCATTATGTCCCTGGGTGGTTGTGAGACATTGTTTAGATCATTTAATATATTTGTTACGCATCTTTTTCTGTCTCTCTTCCATAACTCCTGAGTGGCGGCATACTCTCGTCTTCTCTTTTTCCTATTGTTCTCGTTAATTGGTGGTGTAGTTTGTTGAGCTTTCTTTTCCCTTCGTGGTAGTAAGTAGAATATTTCTTTTATGTATAGCGCCAATTTTTGAAGTGTGGCATCTCTTCCTGTAGTTTTGGCTTCTTTTACGATTTTGTGCAATTGTTTTAGTTTATAAGTGCGACTTTTTGGTGCTCTTAGTGATTCTAGATGGTTTAGAATGTTCTCCTCTGCGGTGTCTATTATCTCAGTTTCTGGTTCATTTTCTTCATCTTCTTCGGTAGCATTGTCCTCCTCTAATAAGGTTGTGACCAGATTTCAATAGGCCTGTTGCTTTCTTTTTCCTTTAATAGCTTCTACTGTGCGTTCCGGAAAGAATTGAACTAACTTCTGAATGATGAATCTAGGTGGTGTATTAGATTTCATCAATTCAGCTTCCTTCCTAGCCATCATTGCAGTTTCTTCTTCTGACCATCTAGCCTTGTCCTTTGGTACTCGAAGGTGTGCATCGTACCAGTCCTTGTGTGCTTTTTGATGGTGAAGACCCCTTCCTCGAGTAGTGGGAAAGCTTCTGTTGCATCCTGGAAACTCGCACCGGTAATCAGCTGGTCCCACCGTTGTGGGTGAGGTTGGTGCGGAAGGGCCTGAGGGCCCCCCGCTGGTATCCGAGGCTTGGTTTCTTCTTGTGACAAGGCCAACTCATACGAGCGGAGGGGCTGGCAACCCCAAGGCTCGGTGGCGCCGAGTTCTCCTTTTACCTGACACTTCTCATTATACATGAAAAAGTCAGGTGGCGAGCCCCTAATTTTTACATTAGAGGGGGAATCGACTTGATGGCCCCCTCCGAAAATTCCGAAGAGAGGCGCATCCTGCAGCCATGGCGTTCCTTTCCCCGAATCCGCATCCAGACCACCGAGAAAAACACCTCGGGTACACCGCCACCCTGGCGGGACCCGAACTCGGGTCTCCAGATTACGAATCCAGGGTCTAGTAACCACGACCACTGACTCGCCTTTAAGAGAGTCATAGTTACTTCCGCCGTTTACCCGCGCTTGCTTGAATTTCTTCACGTTGACATTCAGAGCATTGGGCAGAAATCACATTGCGTCAACACCCGCGAGGGCCATCGCAATGCTTTGTTTTAATTAGACAGTCGAAATCCCCTAATCCGTGCCAGTTCTAAGCTGAGCGTTGAATGGCGGCCGAAGAAGACGACCACGACGGCTCGCGCCGCCACGGAAGCCTCGCAGCAAGGAAGATCCGCGGGAGGCCAAGGCACGGGACCGAGCTCGGATCCCTGAACCGGCGCGAGAACGCCGATAGTTCACCTCGCCCAGGCCCGGCACGTCAGCCAGACCCGCTTCCCGACCAAGCCCGACACGCCCCGCTCCTCAGAGCCAATCCTTATTCCGAAGTTACGGATCCAATTTGCCGACTTCCCTTACCTACATTAGTCTATCGACTAGAGGCTCTTTACCTTGGAGACCAGCTGCGGATATGGGTACGAACCGGCGCGACACCTCCACGTGGCCCTCTCCTGGATTTTCAAGGTCCGAGGGGAAGATCCGGACACCGCCGCAACTGCGGTGCTCTTCGCGATCCAAACCCTATCTCCCTGCTAGAGGTTTCCAGGGAACTCGAACGCTTATACAGAAAAGAAAACTCTTCCCGGATCTGCCGACGGCGTCTCCAGGTCATTTTGGGTTACCCCGACGAACACTCTTACGAGGGCCCGAATTGTATGCGGTTCCGCTGCCGGGTTCCGGAATAGGAACCGGATTCCCTTTCGCCCGACGGGCGTGTGTCAAAAGTTCACTCACCGCGCGCGACGGCACACTCGCGTGTGCGCGCGCTTTTTGTGTGCGCGAGACTTTTCTGCGACAACGAGAGTATCGTACGCCGTCATTGACATAGGATTTCTCCTAGGGCTTAGGATCGACTGACTCGTGTGCAACGGCTGTTCACACGAAACCCTTCTCCACGTCAGTCCTCCAGGGCCTCGCTGGAGTATTTGCTACTACCACCAAGATCTGCACCGACGGCGGCTCCAGGCAGGCTCGCGCCCAGACCCTTCTGCGCACACCGTCGCGACCCTCCTACTCGTCAGGGCTTCGTGGCGGCCTGTAAGCTCCGGGCGAGGAGTTACCCACGCCCTGCCCACGGCCGCCCCACTTGCCGCTGACGGCAGAGTATAGGCTCGACGCTTCAGCGCCATCCATTTTCAGGGCTAGTTGCTTCGGCAGGTGAGTTGTTACACACTCCTTAGCGGATTCCGACTTCCATGGCCACCGTCCTGCTGTCTTAAGCAACCAACGCCTTTCATGGTGTCCCATGAGCGTCGAGTTGGGCGCCTTAACTCTGCGTTTGGTTCATCCCACAGCGCCAGTTCTGCTTACCAAAAATGGCCCACTTGGCACTCTGATCCGAGATGCTCGTGGCTTCATAGTTCAAGAAAGCCAGAGATCTCACCCATTTAAAGTTTGAGAATAGGTTGAGGTCGTTTCGGCCCCAAGGCCTCTAATCATTCGCTTTACCAGATGAGACTCGCGCGCGTTCCGTGCGGAACGGCCGAGTGCCAGCTATCCTGAGGGAAACTTCGGAGGGAACCAGCTACTAGATGGTTCGATTAGTCTTTCGCCCCTATACCCAGTTCCGACGATCGATTTGCACGTCAGAATCGCTACGGACCTCCATCAGGGTTTCCCCTGACTTCGTCCTGACCAGGCATAGTTCACCATCTTTCGGGTCCCAACGTGTACGCTCTGGGTGCGCCTCTTCTCGCAATGAGAACGAGACGCCCCGGGAGTGCGGAGCCGCATCGCGACGCGGCCCATCCTCCCTCGGTCGACAACCAGGGCCGACCTTCACTTTCATTACGCCTTTAGGTATCGCTGATCCCAATGACTCGCGTACATGTTAGACTCCTTGGTCCGTGTTTCAAGACGGGTCCTAAGAGTACCCAAAGCAGTAGCGTCGCCGACCGGTATCGGTCCCCGAGTTGCCCCGGGGAACGTTTGCAGGCCTGTCGAAGGTTAACCGTACGACCAACAGCGGGCCAGGACCGGTGACGGCGCTAGGTCCGTAAGCCTCCGTGTACCGTGGCGCGCGCTTGCGACGGCCTCGACGCACTCCCGCGTGTGTGAGAGCTGCGGCCTGATACCTTGCGTGTACCGCCGGGCAGCCGGCCGGGCGACCGAGGGTTTGACGGCGTGCCGTGTTACCGGCGACGCGTCAGACACCGCACCCGGGCCGTAGACCGACACCCAGCGGGTCGCGACGTTCTACTAGGGGAGAAGTGCACGACGACGAAAACGCCGGACATCGGCGCGCGGCAGCGTGCCCGCGCGCGAGCCGTGAGGCCCCGCGGGGCATCGCCCACCGACGCGAAGCCAGCGTCGCTGACGATGAATCTCCCCGTTCGATTTTTTGGGTTTCTTAGGTTTACCCCTGAACGGTTTCACGTACTCTTGAACTCTCTCTTCAAAGTTCTTTTCAACTTTTCCTCACGGTACTTGTTCGCTATCGGTCTCGTGGTCGTATTTAGCCTTAGATGGAGTTTACCACCCACTTAGAGCTGCACTCTCAAGCAACCCGACTCTAAGGAGAGATCCTCCCGAGACGCGCACCGGTCGCTACGGGCCTGGCACCCTCTGCGGGTAAGTGGCCCCATTCAAGATGGACTTGGACGCGACGCGGCACCTCGGGATAAGCAGGACCCTCCCAAACACCACATTTCCCTGCGGCGGAACCGCGGGATTCGGTGCTGGGCTCTTTCCTGTTCGCTCGCCGCTAGTAAGAAAATCCTGGTTAGTTTCTTTTCCTCCGCTTAATAATATGCTTAAATTCAGCGAATGATCTCGCCTGCTCTGAAGTCGTCAAAAGAAATTGTCTTGAGGCTGTACTATATATATATAATACGTAGAAGGCGAGACGACGACGACGCGAGAGAAAAGAGAAACGCAACGCGGCGAAACGCCGCGCGCGAGCGCTTGGTTAGACTACGCCGCGTGCCCCGGTCAAGAGCTGCTACCATACATAGCGCTTTCGTGGACTCGGAAACACGCGCGGTCGACTCGCGCGCGATCTCTCACTTCGCACACACTTTTGCTGCGCAGGGGGCGATCGGTGCACGCAAAATATTTGAAAGAAGAGACGAAAGGAAAATGAGAAAACGAACGAGGCAGAGAGAACAACCGCGAGAGCGTAATGGTCTTTCGTCGACGTTGCGTCAACCGCGCCGCGATCCGCGCGCCCGTGCGCGCCAACCAACCGACCACGACGACAACTGGTCAGCCAGCCCGACGCGAACGTCGGAGGCCGGTTTGCGCGTCGTGGTGGCGTCGGCAACGCGACTGCGGCGGCGGCCGGCAGCAGCTGCAGCGGCGACGACCACTCTCTCTCTCTCTCTCTTATAATACGGTCAGGTTCTCTCGTATCTTTGCTTTGTCATACATATCTCTAAAATCCCTTCTCTCGAGTTTCCTTTGCGTTGGCGGCGGTAAAGCGACGATATGCGCTCTGTGCAGAAGAAGAACGAAAAGGCGCGCAATTATCTCGCGGCCTCTATTCTCCTCTCCGATCTTTATTCGAAGAAGGAAAGGAAAACTCAAACTCGGTTCTCCGCGCTCCTTATGAACTACTTCTCCGTGGATCAGCCTTGGATCTCGCGCGCGCCGCAAGCGGCACACAGGCCACCTTCCGGGAGTACAAGCGCGAACGAGTTGTCGGCTTGTTTCACTCCGGGCGGCGGCGCGCGAGAGGCAGATCTACTCTTTTTCGTTCGGCGCGTATATACGTGTAACGTATAAACTCCTTGCAAGAGCTCGCCACGTTTATCACCACCGCGCACGTCCTTCCCTCCCGTGCGTGTGTGCGTGCGTGCGTCTCTCTGCGATTCTCGATCGCATCTTTCGGTCGGTCGTCGTTCATTCGTTCGACCCTCAAACCTCGTTATTTCGGACGACGCCCAACGGGGGGGCGAGAGTACGCCGCCGTTCCGCGAGTATAGAGAGAGCGCGCGCAGAGAGCGCGAGAGCCTTCGTAAAACCCTGATGGAATCCAGCAACTCGCCGCGTGGATAGCGTGCGTAGTGTGCCTGATACCCCGGGGAAGGCGTCATCGACGACTCCTCGCTTCTCTTCTCTTTTCTCGTGGATGCGGGTATAACTCTCTCGCCGGCCGCCGCGATCGGGCGAACGTCCAACAAATCGCTCGTACGCGGCCGTCGAAACGGCGCGCGCAAGCAGTTTGTCTTCGATAAAACGACCCTCAGCAAGGCGTGGTCCGGGAATTGTATCCGTGGACCGCAATGTGCGTTCGAAATGTCGATGTTCATGTGTCCTGCAGTTCACAAGTTGACGCGCAATTAGCTGCGTTCTTCATCGACCCACGAGCCAAGTGATCCACCGTTCAGGGTAATCGTTTTTTCGCGCACCAAGTACGCTCTATCAAAGAATAGACAACAATGTGCGTCTTCGTTTTGGCCCTTCGATTAGCCTGGCCGCGCGTCCGAGCACGCGCGGACCGCCGCCCCTGTTACGGGGGCTACGGCACAATGGTGGAAAGAAAGGTAGACGCCGGTGTCGGCGCGGTGCGAAAACCGGGAGATTGCGAAGCGATTATCTCGCGAAGCGAAAGCCGGGGCGGAACTCTTTGAAAAACCATCGGGGTCGAAAATGACTAGCATATTCGACGAACACTTCAGCGCGCGCGGGACCGGAGGAAGAACAGCGGCGAGAATTGTCGCACTCTCCACTTCTCGCCTAACGCGCACGACGACGCGGCAGCATAAGTTACCACCGGTACGCGGCGCATTCGCGCGCACCGCAACGCGTCCGAATCGCGGAGATAGAGGCAGCGCGCGAGCGCGCCTCCGTAGTCTCCTTCTTATCGATCCTGATCCGCAAGCAAGCGCGCATATAGATGCACCTTCGCGGTACTCCTGGATTCGCACAACGAGACCAATCGGCCGCGCTAGCCCCGGCTAAAGGCGCGCTGAGCGCGGTGGTTTGCGCAACGGATCGTTCGAAGCGCGCGAGAGACAGAAAGTCGGAGAATCTCCGCAGGAAACAAGAGAGAGAGAGAATGCAAAAAGCGTAGTACGGCAATGCGTACAACTCTCGAATCTCTTTTCTTCTCCAATATGCCCAAGCTCCTCTCTCGCTTTGAGCTCTCGAGAACTCGACACACTTGTCCCGACCGACAATCCTCTCTTATACGACGACGACGAATGCGGCGCACACCGCAGCACGCTACCGTTGGCGGCGTGTGAGCGCGCACGCGGTCGTTGCGTCGCATAAACTATTCTCTCCTTTCGATCTCGCAATTTGGCTCGAGCGAAGCGTCGCGTCTCGCGACGGACGCTCCGACGAGGAGTGGGAAGGCGGCGCGGACTCGGAAAACGCGATGTCTCGCGTGCGATTAGATTTTGCGCCCCTTCAGCCACTCTCGACACAACTCGCAGAGTCGTGTTCTAGCTTGTCTGCCCCGTATCGCGGCAGGCAACGTAGTACACGTTACCGTGCGCGCGTACGGTTCCTCGTCCATGCAGTCGCCGGCCGCTGCGCGCTCGTCACGAGAACGGTGCACACAGAGCAGCAGGACCTCCGGAACGTTAATGATCCTTCCGCAGGTTCACCTACGGAAACCTTGTTACGACTTTTACTTCCTCTAAATGATCAAGTTTGATCATCTTTCCGGCAACATCGGCAATGCCGACGCATTGCCGCGCACCAGTCCGAAAACCTCACTAAATCATTCAATCGGTAGTAGCAACGGGCGGTGTGTACAAAGAACAGAGACGTAATCAACGCGAGCTTATGACTCGCGCTTACTAAGAATTCCTCGTTCATGGGGAACAATTGCAAGCCCCAATCCCTAGCACGAAAAAGGTTCAGCGGGTTACCCGGGCCTTTCGGCCAGGGAACACACGCTGATTCTTTCAGTGTAGCGCGCGTGCGGCCCAGAACATTTAAGGGCATCACAGACCTGTTATTGCTCAATCTTGTGCGGCTAGAAGCCGCCTGTCCCTCTAAGAAGATTTGTTTGTACGTTGGTAGTAAAAACCCGCCGGCCGAAGCCGGGGGCCTTCGAGATACCATAAGGTACGTCTATTTAGCAGGCTAGAGTCTCGTTCGTTATCGGAATCAACCAGACAAATCGCTCCACCAACTAAGAACGGCCATGCACCACCACCCACCGAATCAAGAAAGAGCTATCAATCTGTCAATCCTTCCGGTGTCTGGGCCTGGTGAAGTTTCCCGTGTTGAGTCAAATTAAGTTGCAGGCTCCACTCCTGGTGGTGCCCTTCCGTCAATTCCTTTAAGTTTCAGCTTTGCAACCATACTTTCCCCGGAACCCAAAAGCTTTGGTTTCCCGGAAGCTGCCCGCCGAGTCATCGGAGGAACTTCGGCGGATCGCTAGCTGGCATCGTTTATGGTTAGAACTAGGGCGGTATCTGATCGCCTTCGAACCTCTAACTTTCGTTCTTGATTAATGAAAACATTTTTGGCAAATGCTTTCGCTTCTGTCCGTCTTGCGACGATCCAAGAATTTCACCTCTAACGTCGCAATACGAATGCCCCCATCTGTCCCTATTAATCATTACCTCGGGGTTTTGAAAACCAACAAAATAGAACCGAGGTCCTATTTCATTATTCCATGCACGCAGTATTCAGGCGAGGATAGCCTGCTTTAAGCACTCTAATTTGTTCAAAGTAAACGTACCGGCCCGACTCGACACTCAGTAAAGAGCACCGCGACGGGATATAAGTTTGGGCGGCCCCTCGCGGGGCTAAGCCCACCGGTAGGACGTCCCACATCACGCCAGTTAAACACCGCGAGCGGTGAACCGACGGTGTGCGACACAGATTCAACTACAAGCTTTTTAACCGCAACAACTTTAATATACGCTATTGGAGCTGGAATTACCGCGGCTGCTGGCACCAGACTTGCCCTCAATGGATCCTCGTTAAAGGATTTAAAGTGTACTCATTCCGATTACGGGGCCTCGGATGAGTCCCGTATCGTTATTTTTCGTCACTACCTCCCCGTGCCGGGAGTGGGTAATTTGCGCGCCTGCTGCCTTCCTTGGATGTAGTAGCCGTTTCTCAGGCTCCCTCTCCGGAATCGAACCCTGATTCCCCGTTACCCGTTACAACCATGGTAGGCGCAGAACCTACCATCGATAAGGAAGACATTTGAAAGATGCGTCGCCGGTGCTAAAACCGTACGATCAGCACAAAGTTATTCAGAGTCGCCAAAATAAACGGTGGACGCACGGAGATCCGCACGCCACCGATTGGTTTTGATCT
>NC_091884.1:3182500-3205000 GCF_019399895.1 Cardiocondyla obscurior | reverse complement strand
TATGTTATTCATCACTATATTAAACACAACGGGCGAGAATGGATCTCCCTGTCTTACGCCTCTAGTTGGCAGGATTTCTCCAGACAGTTTCTTGTCTACTTGTAACTTTAACGGCGCAGTTTTGTATATATATTTTAAGTAGCGTATCATTTCCAGAGGTAGCGATTGACGGTGAAGCGCCCTGTACATTCCTTTATGAGATACCGTGTCAAAAGCTTTGCGGACATCCAGAGTTAGCATGTGGACTTGGTGGCTGTGTGTCTTTGCGTCTGCTAGCGTAGAGGCCAAGATTGCGACGTTCTCAGCTGCACCATCCGCTGATACAAATCCTCTTTGCCTAATATCAAAAACCTCATACTCCATCAGTCGTACCGTCAGTATTTTATGGAAGTGTCTAAGAACCACCGATGCCTCTGAGATTGGTCTGTAGTTTTCAGGCCGCATTACATCCCCCGTCTTGTGGATTAAAATGGTTCTTGATTCCGAGAATCTTTTTGGCATCTTACCTGTAACCATAAAAATATTAAAGATCGCTGCTCGTATAATCGCTGGCACGTCCGTCATCCATCTTTTGACTGTTAGTTTATCTAGTCCTGGTGTTGATCCCTGGGGCAGTTTTATTGTTGTTACTTCTTTCTCTGTTACTGCCGTCCATATGTCCATCGTTGTTGCTGTCGAGATTTCCTTCTTCTTCTTGAGAATTTTCTATTTGTGCTTCGAATATTGGTTTCCAGTATTCTTCCTGTTCCTCCAATGTGGAATGCGGCATTCCGTCGGCGTCGCCATCCAATACTTTGTGTGCTGCTTTTGTTATATTCGTGCGCCATAGCGTTTGCATTTTCTTATAGTCTTTTCGTCTCTGCTTACGCTTTGATAGTCTCCATTTGGTAGTCCTTCTTGTTGCTCCTCTATGCGTTTCGGTGACTAAGTCCGGGAAAGCACTCCTCCACCACTGTTCCAAATTGTCCCATGGCAATCTGTTTTCTAAAAGACATCGAATAGCGCATCTTATCCATATGCCACCATTTATCTCCGGGATAATGTCTTCTATCTTCTTCATTAACCAATCCAGCGGCGCATTTTTTTTATAGCTTCTTCTTCTTTGTTTGCCGGTAGGTTTTGTCGTTCTTCTTGTTGTGCGTTTTCGTACAGCAAGTTGTCGTCCGTAGGTTCAAGCTCTTCTTCAATTATTGTTCCGTCTTGTAGTTGTTCCCTTATTTTAATAACCATTTCTTTATATTTGTTACGTTTCCAAACTCCTTTAATTGCTTCTATAGATCTGGTGGTATTTGTTTCCGTTTTTAAATATTTATTTATACCTATAGTATTTGTTGGCATTTTTGCTTTTTCGTATGCTAGCATTTCGACTTCCTCTTTGCTCCATCTAGGTTTCGTTCTTGCCACTTGAATCTTATTGTTGTATTCCACCGCGTGTTTGCTTTTCTTATGTAACCCTAGTCCTATCTTAGATGTAAACGATCTGGCGCAATGGGGGCAAATGTAATCTTGAGCGCTTATTATCTGAACTCTCGCGTTAGTTGAACTCTCTCTCTGGGTATTCCCGTAATTCTGTGTTTCATTGGGGGGAGGTTCCGAGGTACCTCCCCTAATGTTTGATTCGTTTAACGTTGTAGCACCAATGAATTTTCCTCTTGCGAGGATGCGGCAAGAGGGGGAGCTAACCCCTCAAGTCGCAATAAGAAGTAGTCGTTAGTTTGCTATCGCAAAGGTTGTTGTTTCTGCGGCCGGGATTCTTCGCAAGGGAGGCGCTCACAGGCTCCGGCAGGTGACCAACCTCCTCCCTTGCTAGTGTGTAGTCACCACGACTCTCCCATTTTGGCTTAGTAACGAATCATGTTTATTTTATCGCTTGTTTTACGTTTTAATATTGCACATTTACTCGCGTCAAATGCTGAGTGCTCCGTTTTATCTAATTTGGCCCTTACGCAATTATGACATTTTAGTGTTTCTTTCTTGCTGCACGACCTTGATTCGTGCTCTCCCGCACAATGACCGCATGTATCTTTTTCCGCTTTACACACTTTTGCGATATGTTCTATGTTGAGGCACTTATAGCATTGTGTTATTCGTATGTGATCTGTTATTCTGCATGATGTCCAGTCCAGGTAAACACGTCCTTGATTCAACAGCTTCCTTCGTGCCTCTGATGTAATCTCTATTACCATGCTTGTTGTTCTTCTATTTCCGGGTGGATAGTAATATATCATCTTTACATCGTCTTGAGTGCTGTCTTCTAAGTTCTGCTTAAGTAGACATTTATATACCTCGTCTTTGTTCATAGTTGTAGGAATATCTTTTATTAGCATTCGCGGTTTTAGACTGTCAAAAACTTTGGTTTCCATTCCCATTTCTACCAGGGCTGGTTTGATTTTATCTAGTTCTCCTTTTAGCGCCATAATTTTAACTGTTTTATTTCGTCTTTTTATTAATCTATCGATTTTAATGCCTGTTTCAGTAGGTCTAATTGTTTTGAGAATCGCCTCTCTTATTTCCGCAGCATCAGCGTAATTCTTTTCGCTCTGTTCTGTAGGCACGATTTCTATCGTCTCTGTTATTCTTCAATGGTTGTTTCGATGATCTGGTGCTATTGATAATCTATCCTGAGCGTTACCGCCCGATTTTGTTATGGACGCATAGGAGATTTTTCGTATTTCATTTCCTGGTTGTGTTCTCTGCTATTCTTCCAATGTTTCGCGAACTGCTTTTTTTTGTCGATTCTTTTATACTTTCGGGTACCGTTTCGACTATTTCCGGCTTTCTTACTTCAGCCTTTATCATGTTCCATATTTGCATTGTTGTATCTCTCTCTGCTTTCATAGCCACATATGCCATTATTAATTTTTCTACCGCTCTTCTATATGAGTGAATCACTTCTTCTAATTTTTTTTTCTTTGTCGCCGATTCCTTGCTTACACCATTAATGGCTGCAAAATTGTAGTCATGACCAGCTAAGTTATCTCTTACCTCGTGCAGATCAATATCCGTTATCGAGGATGTTCCTCTGCCTTCGTGTCCTTGCAGGGGTGATGTAGCAACCCGTTTTGCCGCCCTTTGATAGTCACGGCCAGAGGTCGTCGGATCACTGTCGGAGCGTATTCGAAAATCTGATTTTATTTTTGAGACCGGAGTTTTGGCCGTTGCAGCCATATTCTCTAATTCAACATTCATTGAGTGGCCCGGTAAATCGGAACCCCCATGACTCATGATTGGTCAGGGGGTAAATCCGAGTCGTCGGAGAAAATTTTTTTTTTTCACTATTTTGACTAAATTTCCTTATTTCTTGGTTCACACAGTTTAACAGAGTGCGTATGTATCTTATATACGCGTATATTGTTAGTATCCGTCGGAAAAATTATATATATAGCGTAAAAGTTTTAATTTATTTATTTTAGTTGTTAAATGTGTACTTTTTGGTCACCCGGTATGTTCATTTTTAGCTATTAAGTGTGTTTCAACAAGTCCGTACATTTTGCCCGTCAGGTATGTTCTTTTTAGCCATCCGGTGTGCTCTTTTTATTTTTCTTCTAGCTGTTGCGTTCACTTCGCGTTTTTGATCAGACCCGGCTAGGCCAATATGGCCGATACACGTGCTTGTAAATAATGCCGTATGCCGATATAAATCTACTTATATCGGGCTAATCCGGGCCGATTTTCACGCGGAAAAACACTATGTGCTTTGGAGGCACGGCACAATTAATATTTTAACAATATTCTCCCTCGGAGCACGGTCTAAATGTCTATATACACGAGTCAAATTTGTGTATACACTTTTCATGTGCAAAAGTTCTCTTGGCCAAAACGGCCTAATTACACAATTGCACACCGTAAATCGTGTATCAATCGAAAGCTCGCGTGGAATATCACTTGCCAATTACAGATATATACCGCACAACAAGCTACGACCACCAAAAACAGGCACTGACTGCGGAGCGATGTGACACACGTCCGTCGCCATTAAGAAAGTCATAGTTACTCCCGCCGTTTACCCGCGCTTGCTTGAATTTCTTCACGTTGACATTCAGAGCACTGGGCAGAAATCACATTGCGTCAACACCCGCGAGGGCCATCGCAATGCTTTGTTTTAATTAGACAGTCAGATTCCCCTAGTCCGTGCCAGTTCTGAGCTGAGCGTTGAATGGCGGCCGAAGAGAACGACCACGACGGCTCGCGCCGCCACGGAAGCCTCGCAGCAAGGAAGATCCGCGGGAGGCCAAGGCACGGGACCGAGCTCGGATCCCTGAACCGGCGCGAGAACGCCGATAGTTCACCTCGCCCAGGCCCGGCACGTCAGCCAGACTCGCTTCCCGACCAAGCCCGACACGCCCCGCTCCTCAGAGCCAATCCTTATTCCGAAGTTACGGATCCAATTTGCCGACTTCTCTTACCTACATTAGTCTATCGACTAGAGGCTCTTTACCTTGGAGACCTGCTGCGGATATGGGTACGAACCGGCGCGACACCTCCACGTGGCCATCTCCTGGATTTTCAAGGTCCGAGGGGAAGATCCGGACACCGCCGCAACTGCGGTGCTCTTCGCGTTCCAAACCCTATCTCCCTGCTAGAAATTTCCAGGGAACTCGAACGCTTATACAGAAAAGAAAACTCTTCCCGGATCTCCCGACGGCGTCTCCAGGTCATTTTGGGTTACCCCGACGAACACTCTTACGAGGGCCCGAATTGTATGCGGTTCCGCTGCCGAATTCCGGAATAGGAACCGGATTCCCTTTTGCCCGACGGGCGTGTGTCAAAAGTTCACTCACCGCGCGCGACGGCACACTCACGTGTGCGCGCGCGCTTTTTGTGTGCGCGAGACTTTTCTGCGACAACGAGAGTATCGTACGCCGTCATTGACATAGGATTTCTCCTAGGGCTTAGGATCGACTGACTCGTGTGCAACGGCTGTTCACACGAAACCCTTCTCCACGTCAGTCCTCCAAGGCCTCGCTGGAGTATTTGCTACTACCACCAAGATCTGCACTGACGGCGGCTCCAGGCAGGCTCGCGCCCAGACCCTTCTGCGCACACCGTCGCGACCCTCCTACTCGTCGGCCGTGGCGGCCTTAAGCTCCGGGCCAGTTGCTGACGGCAGCTGGATTCGATCACAGTTGCTTCGGCAGGTAAGTTGTTACACACTCCTTAGCGGATTCCGACTTCCATGGCCACCGTCCTGCTGTCTTAAGCAACCAACGCCTTTCATGGTGTCCCATGAGCGTCGAGTTTGGCGCCTTAACTCTGCGTTTGGTTCATCCCACAGCGCCAGTTCTGCTTACCAAAAATGGCCCACTTGGCACTCTGATCCGAGATTCTCGTGGCTTCATAGTTCAAGAAAGCCAGAGATCTTACCCATTTAAAGTTTGAGAATAGGTTAAGGTCGTTTTGGCCCCAAGGCCTCTAATTATTCGCTTTACCAAATGAGACTCGCGCGCGTTCTGTGCGGAACGGCCGAGTGCCAGCTATCCTGAGGGAAACTTCGCAGGGAACCAGCTACTAGATGGTTCGATTAGTCTTTCGCCCCTATACCCAGTTCCGACGATCGATTTGCACGTCAGAATCGCTACGGACCTCCATCAAGGTTTCCCCTGACTTCGTCCTGACCAGGCATAGTTCACCATCTTTCGGTTCCCAACGTGTACGCTCTGGGTGCGCCTCTTCTCGCAATGAAAACGAAACGCCCCGAGAGTGCGGAGCCGCATCGCGACGCGGCCCATCCTCCCTCGGTCGACAATCAGGGCCGACCTTCACTTTCATTACGCCTTTAGGTATCGCTGATCCCAATGACTCGCGTACATGTTAGACTTCTTGGTCCGTGTTTCAAGACGGGTCCTAAGAGTACCCAAAGCAGTAGCGTCGCCGACCGGTATCGGTTTCCCGAGTTGCCCCGGGGAACGTTTGCAGGATTGTCGAAGGTTACCCGTACGACCAACAGCGGGCCAGGACCGGTGACGGCGCTAGGTCCGTAAGCCTCCGTGTACCGTGGCGCGCGCTTGCGACGGCCTCGACGCACTCCCGCGTGTGTGAGAGCTGCGGCCTGATACCTTGCGTGTACCGCCGGGCAGCCGACCGGGCGACCGAGGGTTTGACGGCGTGCAGTGTTACCGGCGACGCGTCAGACACCGCACCCGGGCCGTAGACCGACACCCAGCGGGTCGCGACGTTCTACTAAGGGAGAAGTGCACGACGACGAAAACGCCGGACATCGGCGCGCGAGCCGTGAGGCCCCGCGGGGCATCGCCCACCGACGCAAAGCCAGCGTCGCTGACAGAGAGTCGGAAAATCTCCGCAGGAAACGAAAGAAAGAGAGAATGCAAAGAGCGTAGTACGGCAATGCGTACAACTCTCGAATCGCTTTTCTTCTCCAATATGCCCGGGGTCCTTTTTCGCTTTGAGCTCTCGAGAACTCGACACACTCGTCCCGACCGACAATCCTCTCTTATACGACGGCGACGAATGCGGCGCACACCACAGCACGCCACCGTTGGCGGCGTGTGAGCGCGCACGCGGTCGTTGCGTCGCATAAACTATTCACTCCTCTCGATCTCGCAATTTTGCTCGAGCGAAGCATCGCGTCTCGCAACGGACGCTCCGACGAGAAGTGGGAAGGCGGCGCGAACTCGGAAGACGCGATGTCTCGCGTGCGATTAGATTTTGTGTTTCTTCAGCCACTCTCGACACAACTCGCAGAGTCGTGTTCTAGCTTGTCTGCCCCGTATCGCGGCAGGCAACGTAGTACACGTTACCGTGCGCGCGTACGGTTTCTCGTCCATGCAATCGCCGGCAGCTGCGCGCTCGTCACGAGAACGGTGCACACAGAGCAGCAGGACCTCCGAAACGTTAATGATTCTTCCGCAAATTTATCTACGGAAACCTTGTTACGACTTTTATTTTTTCTAAATGATCAAGTTTTGTCATCTTCCCGGCAACATCGGCAATGCCGACGCATTGCCGCGCACCAGTCCGAAAACCTCACTAAATCATTCAATCGGTAGTAGCGACGGGCGGTGCGTACAAAGGGCAGGGACGTAATCAACTTTTGCTCTACGCGAGGTTTCTGTCCTCGCTGAGCTGGCCTTAGGACACCTGCGTTATTCTTTGACAGATGTACCGCTCCAGTCAAACTCCCCGCCTGGCAGTGTCCTCGAATCGGATCACGCGGGAGTATTATCGGCGATCGGCCGAAGCCTCACACCACTCTGACACGCTTGGCTCTAGAACACCGTGACCACCGAAGCACAAAGCCCTCGGGGCACGCGCTCCGCCTAACCGAGTAAGTAAGGAAACGATGAAAGTAGTAATATTTTACCGGCGATGTTGCCATCTTTCACTTATGCTACACCTCTCATGTCTCCTTACAGTGCCAGACTAGAGTCAAGCTCAACAGGGTCTTCTTTCCCCGCTAATTTTTCCAAGCCCGTTTTTTTGGCAGTGGTTTCGCTAGATAATAGATAGAGACAGAACATGTCCTATTTGTTTTACGTGTAGTACCTGCTCCAAGAGCCTGACCCACACGGCCTCCTTGGGCAAAGAGAACTGGGACACGCCCGAGTTAGCGCGTGCTCGCCCTGAGGTCGGCACTACCAGTGTTTCCTCCGGATCGTAGGCTTCTTCGGCCCTCACTAGTGGAGAAAAGCGACTATCCAACGCTCTTCCGGCTAAGGAAGCCGGCGCCCAAGCTGTTAACCGCCGCTCACACGTCGGGGCTAAAATAAAGGCCCCTAGCCAGCATGCGGCTCTCAACCACTGCCCCCGCGATTGCACCACCTTCCGTGGGCCGACCCTACCAAGACGGAACTTAGTTCCGTGGGCTCCCGGTCCCGCGGTACCGGCTTAGATCACCGGTGGGATCTTTCGTGACTTACGCCACTACCAGTACGGAGCCTCATGTCTCCAGGCACTGGTGAGCCTACCCCCCATCCCCAAGTTTATCTCTCGTTCATTCTAGTCCGTCTTCTCTCAAACACTCTTTTCGCATACTCGCTGATTCGTTCGTACCATTCTTTCCTGTCCAGAACGTTGCCCACATCCACGCGTCCATCATCGTTCATTTCTATTCCCATTCTCGCAGATTTTTTTTTCTCAAATTTTCATATAACATGCACTCTATCATTACATGTTCCCAGTTCTCTTTCGCAGCTCCACAATCACACATCTCATTTTCTGCCAATCCTCATGCTCTTAGGAAAGCATTCATACTGCTATGCCCTGTGAGTAGGTAGCCCAGACTCAGGCATGGCTCGAAGTATGCGGTCTTTTCCGCATAGTGTACATCTTTTATAAACTCATACGTGATCCTCCCTTTCACGCTTGTATTCCACCTGTTTTGCCAGGTTTCATACATTTTCATTCTCACTATCTCCATACAATCTTTTATATTTCTGCCTCTCACTTCATCATCATTCACAGGATTATTCTCATCCATGCTTATACCATGCTTGATTCTGTACCTAACGCCTCTGATCACACATTCCAAGTCCCACGATAGTCCACTCAGCATGACCTGCATGGCCTCCGTGGAGACCGTTCTGCACACATTCAAGCATGCACTCATCACCACTCGCTGGCTTCTATTCATCATTTCCCTGGCATACTGGTACTTCATTGATTTGTACCATACACTCGATCCGTACATCACGCTCGCTTCAAACAGTCCTCGGTACTGAACACGCATGGCTCCCTTTCTTAATCCCCATTCGCTCTTCAGCACTTTTCTCATTTTCCCGACTACACTCATGCATTTTCCTTTCATCTTCTCTAAGTGCACTCGGAAGTTCATGCGCTCTCCCATCCATACTCCCAGATATCTTACTTCTGTAGCATACTTTACGCATTTTTTCTTTAGTCTCACATTCGGTGGCCTTGTTCTGGACATTATTCTTTTCATTGACATGCATACTATCTTTTCTTCCCACACATTTACTCCGACACTTGTGCCCCATTCGCTCACCATTTTCATCCACTCAGTTCCCTTTTTCTCCAGTTCCATTCGGCTCTGTCCTTCGATTAACAACGTCAAATCATCTGCATATGCAACTGCCTTACATCCACTTTCGCTAAGCCGCCACAGCAAGTCGTCCATCATTAAGTTTCAAATAAACGGACCACAGATGGACCCCTGCGGGCAGCCTCGCCTCACGCATTTCCAAACGCATTCGTTGGCTCCAGTCATACAGACCATTCTCTCATTAAAATAGCTTTCCCACAGACAGATCTCCTTACATTCTTTCAGGCGCAGCTTTTCAATCACTCTGCTCCACTCCAGGTTATCAAATGCACCCTTGAAGTCTATAAAGACTCCAAGCACATGCTTACTTTCAGACATTTTCACCCATTTGATTACATTACTCCATGCATCCTCGGTCGACCTACCCTCCGTGAACCCGTACTGGTCGCCGCACATCGAGTCCGCAATCTGGCGCTGGAGTCTCCAGACCATCATGCGCTCGAGCACTTTGCCCAGCACAGGCAAGAGGCAGATCGGCCGATACGATCCGGGGTCCGTTCTAACCTTGTCGTGGGACTTTAAAAGCACCACGACTTTCGCACTTTTCCAGACCTTTGGGAAGCAACCCTTTCTCAGACATTCATCATATATCCTCTTCATGTACTCAGGTATGGCGCTCCACATCGCCTTTATCATTTCCCCGCCAATGCCATCCATTCCAGGGGCCTTTTTTTTTTTTACCGCACGTACTGCCTCGGCTACCTCTGTCCAGCTAAACATATCGTCTCTTTCATCCTCCGTGCGCTTATTCACTGCCGCTTGCATGCTTGCGGCCGGGAAGAACCTATTGAGCAGTACCTCCGCACTCTCTCTCCATGTACTCGTTACACATTCGCTTACTTTCATGCCACTCAATCTTTGCCTTTCATATTTACCCATGCATATTTTATACACATGGCCCCACGGATCCGCGTTGCCTCTTTCGCTCACAAATTGTTTTCAATTTTTCTTTTTCACATCCCACAGCATTCTTTTCTATTCTTTCAACACTCTTCTATACTCATTTGCTCTTTCTTCCATATCGTTCCTTTCTCTCCTGCGGGCTTTTTAATGAGCCCGCCTACACTTTCTCACTTTTCTTTTTGTTCGCTCTAGCTCATCCGTCCACTATGCAACTTTTCTCATTCTTACACTGCGTTTTCGCTTCAACCATTCATCGTTTACTCGTTAGATCCGCGAGGTAAGGCTCACAACCATCTCGTCTACTCCTCTTACATTCTCACTCCATTTGTTTCGTACATTTTCTCTGAGGCTGCTCACGTAGTCCTCCCAGACCACATCCTTCCATACCCAACCGGTAGCCGGGCTTCTTTCACTCACGCTATTAACATTTGTGATCTGTATCAGCAACACGTTATTGTCACTGATACCCCAGTCATCCTTAACTTCTCACACATATCGGCACCCTGCACTGCCTTTTACGAGTAACATTTATGTCACTCTCGCCATTCGCTCCGCTGAACGTGTAGCTTTCGCTAGGCACATTCAGCACAGTCATCCCATTGGCGAGGATCCATTCTTCCAGCACTCTCCCTCTCATTTCATTTATTCTGCTTGCACCGGTCCCCTTGCTGTACCACAGCGGAGACACGGCGTTCGCATCCATTCCCACTAGGGTATGCTTCCCTCTGGTCACCTCGCATACTTTGTCCAAGTACCGCAGGTAAGGCTCTAAGTCGTCACCGAACCTACAGTACAAGGACACCACATACATTTCGTTCATCGTTCCCTTTATCCTTGCGCACACTCCATATTCGTTCGTGCAGTCTCTCACGCACATTACATCCATCCCCGGATCGTTGATCACAATCGCTGCTTTCACGTTTTCTCCTTCATGCGCTATTACATCCATCTTAAGAGGCAGGCCTACAATCCTGCCTCCTCTCACACATGGCTTCTGGAGTAGAGCTACATTAATCTTCTTATCACACATCATGTTTCCCAAGTCGCTCATCACCGCATACGCTCTCTGGCAGTTGCATTGCACTACATTTATGCATTTACTCGTATCGTGTTCTAGCTTTTTCCATTTCCAAAAGCCTCTTATACTCCGGACATTCTCCGGACAAAACCAAGTGGTTATTCTTACTCTTTCTCAGTCTACAGTTTCTACAACTAACCTGCATTGCGCAGTTCTTTGCCATGTGCCCTTCCGTTCCACATTTAACACATACTCTTTCTTTGACGACACAATACTTTTCCACATGATCATAACCATAACATTTAAAACATCTCACCATGTCTACAAATACTTCTATACCTGTGTACTTCCCAGTCGATGTACCACCTTACTTGTACATCTATCCTGGCCTTTATATCTGGTGACACTTCCAGAATTACTGTCCCTTTGTCTTCTCCTTTTCTGCCTCCTCGCTTTACTATTCTTACCTCTTTCTTCATGCTTTCTTCGTCCACAGCACCTTTCAAATTCTTACCAAAAATTTCTCTTCTCAGCTTCTCTTCCGTCATCTCGTTAGGGACGTCGAACAAGATGATCTTCGGTCCTAACTTCCGAGGCATACTGGTCCTAAGCCCGATAGCCTCGAAGTTCTTGCTTTGCTCCAATTTCCGTCTTTCCTCCTCACTGGGCGTAACTATCACTATACCGTCCTTAACCTTCCTTATAGCGCTTACTCTTACCTCCGTCTTGTCCTTTATTTCCTTTATCACCTTCTCTTTTACCTGCTCACTCGTCATTTCCCCTTTGTTCGTGCTTCTTACCAAAATTGCAAATTCTCTCTTCTTTTCTCTTGGCCTAATTTGTTCCTTCTCTCCATTTGTATGTATATGACTTTCAGGATTCCCTTTAGCCTTTACCATCGCCGCATTTGTCCTTCCAACACTTTCCTTTTCTTTTTCCTTTTGCATTACATTCCTTCTTTCATACTCCTCCAATCTTCCTCTTAGCCTTTCGTTTTCACCATGCGCCTTTGCTAGCAGCTCCTCATACTCAGCTGAAAAGTTAAGTATTGCTTCTATCTCAGTTTTACTAACTCTGCTAGCTTCCGTGAAAACGAATCTTCTCAGCCTTTGCCCTATTTTCTTTATTGCCGTCAATTCCTCGTTTCCGTTCTCCTTTCCATGCCTTTTCTCTTCCTGCCTTTTTAACTCCTTTTCCTTTCCCATTCCTTTTTCAATTATCCGTACCGCATTCGTTTCCATTTTGTCTACATCCTTATCTTTGTCTCCATCCTCCTTTCCACATTTGTCCAGGCTCATTTCCGGCGAATATTTGCCCAATCCTGTCAATCTAAGAGGACTGTGACTGACCGACCCCCTTCTTTTAAAGGGGTCTTCAATCACCACGAATACTTCATCCGTCAACGTTTTACTTCTGGTCTTCGTTAGTGTTCTGCCTGTAGCCTTGTCCATTTTCGTAGCCTTGTCTTTCGTAATTTCAATGTTCTCCGTTTTGTTTGTGTTTGTATTTTTATCGTTCGTACTCATAATTAGTCCCACGAGAATGGTAGGAAACATCGTCGAGCACGGGTAGAGCCTCCTTACCCGGCCAAGGCTACTTTTCTGCAGGGTTCGCCAGGTGCCCTGAGGTTGGCCGCTCTCTGCTGAACTTCCCGTCAGCCATGCATCCCATCGCCGCGCACCGCTGCTTAAGATTCGGGGTGATAGTTTATAAAGGTTTTCTTCCTCACAGCCCAGGCGATTAAGCCAAGACTCCCGCTCCAAGCATCAAGTCCACGAGACATGACCGCAGACGACGCTCGAACTACGGTATGATTCCCTCCGGAATAAAACCGGTAGCGATCTGAAGACCCGCGTTCGGGAGCCCCAGTACAGCTGGGGCATAGCGTGCTTTCGCCTTAACCTCGTTAGCCCATCCGGTTATGGTGTTCAGGGGAACCACGTGAAGGTCGAGGTACGGCATCGGTCGTGAGAGGCGTTTAATTTGCGCTTCAACAGACCTCGTTGTCTCTGTTACAAAATATCAACCCGACGGCCCACCCGCCGAAGCAGGGAACCGCGAGACGGCACGTTAAAAGACGGCCAATTTGAAGCCTGAGACAGCGAGCAGCAGCACAGCTCTCGCGAGCCAGCCGCAGCAAGCCACCAAAAGCTCACCCAAAGCAACACATCGCTACTCGAGCTCTTGCGAGCGAGCCACGACGAAGTTGCCAGAACGCTCGAGCAAGCTCAAGCAGCCAAGCTAGTGTGAGTCGTGATTGATGACGTCTATATTTGTACAGATTTGCGGCAAAGTCCACTTCCGTCGTGTTGCTTCCGCAACAGACAAAAGAAAACTGATTTGCCGACTTCCGTGCGCGTCCAGATTATATCAATCACAGCGACCGTCCGTGATTTACGTCCGGTAAATCTCAGCCCACAATCAGTGCGCTACTTCCGGGACACGCCCTCGAGTCCGCTTCCGCCGTGTTGTTTCTGAACCGCCACGCGCCAGGTCACAGCCCCTGGCTTCAGCCGCGAATTTATTTTAACTGCGGCATATTGCTCCGGCATATCGGCGTTGGATCTAAAACGCCTTAACGAGCGCCGCCGCTGCAACACCTTTGCGGGTGGGCAGCGGCGGTCGCTTGTTTCTTTACTTCTCCATCCTCAAAACGCCTTAACGAGCATCGCCGCTGCAACACCCTTGCGGGTGGGCAGCGGCGAATACTCTCTCTAGAAAAAGAAGACTAAGTCTTCGCGCCGTGTTGCTTCGCAGCAAACACGCGCGCCACTCCTCCATTCGTGGTTCTAATAAATTAGAACACACTGTGGGACTTTTATGGGCTGGTACCCTGTCCCTCAATGGCCTGTGGCGTACCCTTCAGACCTAGCTGACGCTAGTCAGACCTGGGTGGCCTGGCCATAGCTCCATCTCGAACACCTAAGTAGGCCGGACTACTCCAGTGGCGAGACTAAGCTCTTAGATCGCTCCTTACTCTCGGCTTTTCTTCCAGCCGGGCGGTGCTCAGCCTGCCGGGTCCGGCGACCGCATGGGTCCCCCGGAGGCAGCAACACACCCGAGCTCTCAATGGAGACACTGGTTAAAGCACAAGAGCATGTCGTAGGAAACGATCCGTTTCACCGACACCAGCCTAACACCGTGGGCGACTGACAAGTTCCCGACGGTGAAACTGCTGGGCGTCTACTGAGAGGCAGCGCGCAGTATTCGCTACGTTGCACTCTGTTGGTAATCTGCGATTGTTCTGCGTAATTTATCTTATTTATATGCCGAAGCAATATATATTCGTGTACATTTCAATTAATTTAAATAGCTCTACATAATATATATACTTATAACTCCCATTGAACAAGAACCCCTCTCGCGCTACCCATCGCGAAGAGACAACGTTCCCCAGTAGATAGGGACAGTGGGAATCTCGTTAATCCATTCATGCGCGTCACTAATTAGATGACGAGGCATTTGGCTATTTTTTTTTTTTTTTTTTTTTTTCCAATTATACACCTTATTTCTAATGTGCACGACATTATGTTCAATCTGAACAGTTTTTCGTTGCGAAGAGCCCAAGCCATTCTACTCGTCGCGGCACTCCTTTCTACACCGGTCCGTCTCGAACTGTTGTTATCTTGTTGAACTGATGATATGCTGCTAGGCCTCCGATTATCACTCTCGATGATAGTATTTTTATTTCTTTTTTCTTTAGAATTTTTAGGGTAACTAGGTTGTCAGTTGATTTTTCGCTCCAGACTCCGCGCCAAGAGATTGTTGCTGACGTAAACTTTACTTCCTTCACGTCCCACTTTGTTTTTATTTCGTTGACTAGATCTTTGTACATATTTGATTTTCTTTCGTGCGCCTCATTTAAGTCGATTTGGTCGTTCACGACTTGCGCATCTATCAGTATTGCCGTTTGCCCGAGTTTCGCGATTATATCTGGTTTTCTAAGTTCTACATCCGTACGTATCTTTGGTTCGCTCGTTACTTCGTATTCTTGTCTTCTTAGTGTTCGTTCCAAATATGTTGTTACTGCATTGTGTCTTCTAATGCGAGGCCCATGTGTTCTGTGACACTGTTGTACAATATGGTTTAGCGTCTCTGGCCGGTTACATCCTGCACGACATAGTCTATCCATTGGTCGCCCTCTGCTTGTTCTGCTCTTTGTAGGTAGTGCGTTTATCCTAAGTTTGCATGACAGTAAGAAATCTTTGCCTGATAGGAAGCGTGTGCCTTCTTGTATCCATATGTGTTGTTGCGGTACTTTGCATGATTCTTTCAGTTTTTTGCCATCCACCTTAGAGTACAATTGTTCTGCCCGCCGTTGATTTATGTCCATACTTGTCGCAATGCATTTATGTTCGTTTTTTAGGCGATCCTCACATCTTTTAATCTCTTTTTGTATAAATGCGCCTGGTGTATTGTTTACCATTTGTTGTGCTATTGGTAGTTTCTCTAGACGTTTTAATCTTCTCAACGGCGCATTCCATCGTAAAGAATTAATTCCTAGCTCTCCATCTCTAACTGAGGCGTGTATATATGCATTGGGCGTATCTGAGGGCAGTCCTAACCACCTTCGCACCTCGTGACGTATAAGTTTGTCGATCTTTCTTAGTCTACTGATTGTTGTATTTCCCAGTTCCAGTTGGTGGTATAAGCCTGGGATTACATTAGTACGTAATGCGTAGAGCCTTTGTTGCGGTTTTAGAGGTGCTTTTGTTAGTCTACATAGAGCGTTTTGCAGTTTTTCCAAGTTGTTTATTTTCATTTTTCTTTCTGGCGTGAACGGTATGCCAAGATAAGTCCATTCATCTGATCTTCTGAGAGCCGGAAGTATTCTGCCTTGGCATTCGAAGACAGTGTCTTTATCTATGATTGTTTTCTTCTCGTGGGGTACATTTTGCAACGCCACTGTAAAACATTTTGAAGGCGTTAACCTGCAGCCCACACTTGTCCAGCATTTCTACTAATGCACTTATAAGTTTCTGTAAACCTATTGGTGTTGATGCAAATAATAACATGTCATCTGCGAATGCGGCGGCATTGATTGACACGCTATCTACTCTTGCTCCTATATCTTTAGGCAGCTTTATTAGCAGTCTCTCAATGATCATGTTAAATATTATTGGCGACATCGGGTCACCTTGTTTTACTCCACATTTAGGTTTTATGTTTTGTGATGTTCACGCGTTGCATGTTAGTTTAGTTTTACTTTTAGCGTATACGTCCATTATGTACAGAATCATAGGCTTAGGAACACCCATCATTATTAGCGTATCTTCAATTGCTTTGTGTGAGACCGAATCGAATGCCTTTGCTATGTCAATTGATGCTATATACAAGGATTTATGATTTTTAACATGGTACCTCAGCAATAAATCCAGCAGGAACACATTGTCGGAACATCTATCCGTAGGTCTAAATGCCCTTTGCCTTTGGTCGAACTCCAAGAATTTTGACATTCGTGTTGCAAGAACTTTATGCAGGGTTCTTATTATCACCGACGATACTGCAATTGGTCTAAAGTCAGCAGGTTGTTTAGCTTTTGACTTTTTTGGTATCAACGACGTTATTGATTCCAATAAGTGCGTTGGCGCTTTACCGCACCACGCAATAAGATTTAATATTCTTGCTAGTATGTCGTTTGGTACAGATTTTAGAAGTCTAGCTGTCACTCCATCTGGTCCTGCTGAAGTCGTATTCGCAGGTTTTGACACTTTTATTTCGGCAAGTGTTATAGGAGCCCATAGTTCATCCATTTCGCGTCTTCTATTTCCACTTCCCGGCGTATTGCTTTTCTCATTTGACATTACCTCTTGCCAGAACGGCACCATTGTCTCCTTTGAGGGGATTTGTACTTCTGTAATATCGTCTAGTATAGTTTTTATACATTTGCTGCGGTTTTTCTTCCACAAATCTTGAACTTTGGCATACTCAGCCCGCCTTTTTTTGTTTCTTTGAAAGTGATTCGCTAGGTGTTGTTTTGGATTTCTTTTCTACCCGCTCGCGGGGTGGAAAAATTTTTTTAAGGTACAGCGTCAGTTCTTCGTAGACTTTCCTTTTACTTTTTATGTAAAATGTATCGCATATTTGAACCAATTTTTGGTACTGAAACTGATTATCCGTGCGTGCCGGAAGGCTTTTTATATAGTCAGCAATAGCTGTAGTGTACTTTTCATCATCTTCTACAATTTCCAGCTCTGGTTCGTTATTAGAGTCTGAAGTGCCTTGATCTTGAATCATATCACGTACTAGTTGTTTGTACTCAGGGTTTTTGCGTTTGCCTTTAATTGCTTCGAGCGTTCTTCCTGGGAAGGCCTCGAGCAATGCTTGATTCATAAAACGGACATTTTGCCTAGCAAGCTCTGCTTCTTTCCTTGCAAGTAATCGAGTTTCCTCTTCACTCCATCGAGCTTTGATATTTGCGACGTTTTGGCGCTCGTCGTACCAATCTGGGTGCCCTTTTCTATAGTGCAATCCTCGCCCTGTTATGGTACTAAAGGTACGCGTACAGCCTGAGAATTCGCAGGCGTATTCCAGAGCAGCCGTTGCCGAAGCAGACGTCCAAGCCGCTACGTTCCGTGAAACTGGTCCCCTTGAGCCTGAAAGCCCAGGGTTTTCATTGTCCATCCGACGCTTTTTCCTAGTTTCCGGGCCAGCTTAGAAGGGTCAGAGGGGCTGGCAACCCCAAAGACCCTGTGCCATCGGCCGTTTGGCGTTACCCAGCGGGACCACGAGGAGGTAGGCCGATGGCTGGTAGGGGAGAGGCTCTGTATTGCGCTTCACCCTCCCGTAACTATGACTCTGAGCATTGGGCTTTTTGCTTTGTATATATGTATATCGCTTGTATATAGTTAAGAGAGTCATAGTTACTCCCGTCGTTTACCCGCGCTTGCTTAAATTTCTTTACGTTGACATTCAGAGCACTGGGCAAAAATCACATTGCGTCAACACCCGCGAGAGCCATCGCAATGCTTTGTTTTAATTAGACAGTCGGATTCCCCTAGTCCGTGCCAGTTCTGAGCTGAGCGTTGAATGGCGGCCGAAAAAGACGACCACGACGGCTCGCGCCGCCACGGAAACCTCGCAGCAAAAAAGATCCGCGGGAGACCAAGGCACGGGACCGAGCTCGGATCCCTGAACCGGCGCGAGAACGCCGATAGTTCACCTCGCCCAGGCTCGGCACGTCAGCCAGACCCGCTTCCCGACCAAGCCCGACACGCCCCGCTTCTCAGAGCCAATCCTTATTCCGAAGTTACGGATCCAATTTGCCGACTTCCCTTATCTACATTAGTCTATCGACTAGAGGCTCTTTACCTTGGAGACCTGCTGCGGATATGGGTACGAACCGGCGCGACACCTCCACGTGGCCCTCTCCTGGATTTTCAAGGTCCGAGGGGAAGATCCGGACACCGCCGCAACTGCGGTGCTCTTCGCGTTCCAAACCCTATCTCCCTGCTAGAGGTTTCCAGGGAACTCGAACGCTTATACAGAAAAAAAAACTCTTACCGGATCTCCCGACGGCGTCTTTAGGTCATTTTGGGTTACCCCGACGAACACTCTTACGAGGGCCCGAATTGTATGCGGTTCCGCTGCCGGGTTCCGAAATAGAAACCGGATTCCCTTTCGCCCGACGGGCATGTGTCAAAAGTTCACTCACCGCGCGCGACGGCACACTCGCGTGTGCGCGCGCGCTTTTTGTGTGCGCGAGACTTTTCTACGACAACGAGAGTGTCGTACGCCGTCATTGACATAGGATTTCTCCTAGGGCTTAAGATCGACTGACTCGTGTGCAACGGTTGTTCACACGAAACCCTTCTCCTCGTCAGTCCTCCAGAGCCTCGCTGGAGTATTTGCTACTACCACCAAGATCTGCAACGACGGCGGCTCCAGGCAGACTCGCGCCCAGACCCTTCTGCGCACACCGTCGCGACCCTCCTACTCGTCAGGGCTTTGTGGCGGCCTGTAAGCTCCGGGCAAAGAGTTACCTACGCTCTGCCCACGGCCGCCCCACTTGCCGCTGACGGCAGAGTATAGGCTCGACGCTTTAGCGCCATCCATTTTCAGGGCTAGTTGTTTCGGCAAGTGAGTTGTTACACACTCCTTAGCGGATTCCGACTTCCATGGCCACCGTCCTGCTGTCTCAAGCAACCAACGCCTTTCATGGTGTCCCATAAGCGTCGAATTGGGCGCCTTAACTCTGCGTTTGGTTCATCCCACAGCGACAGATCTGCTTACCAAAAATGGTCCACTTGGCACTCTGATCCGAGATGCTCGTGACTTCATAGTTCAAGAAAGCCAGAGATCTCACCCATTTAAAGTTTGAGAATAGGTTGAGGTCGTTTCAGCCCCAAAGCCTCTAATCATTCGCTTTACCAGATGAGACTCGCGCGCGTTCCGTGCGGAACGGCCGAGTGCCAGCTATCCTGAGGGAAATTTCGGAGAGAACCAGCTACTAGATGGTTCGATTAGTCTCTCGCCCTTATACCCAGTTCCGACAATCAATTTGCACGTCAGAATCGCTACGGACTTCCATCAGGGTTTCCCCTGACTTTGTACTGACCAGGCATAGTTCACCATCTTTCGGGTCCCAACGTGTACGCTCTGGGTGCGCCTCTTCTCGCAATGAAAACGAGACGCCCCGGGAGTGCGGAGCCGCATCGCGACGCGGCCCATCCTCCCTCGGTCGACAACCAGGGCCGACCTTCACTTTCATTACGCCTTTAGGTATCGCTGATCCCAATGACTCGCGTATATGTTAGACTCCTCGGTCCGTGTTTCAAGACGGGTCCTAAGAGTGCCAAAAGAAGTAGCGTCGCCGACCGGTATCGGTCCCCCGAGTTGCCCTGGGGAACGTTTGCAGGCCTGTCGAAGGTTAACCGTACGACCAACAGCGGGCCAGGACCGGTGACGGCGCTAGGTCCGTAAGCCTCCGTGTACCGTGGCGCGCGCTTGCGACGGCTTCGACGCACTCCCGCGTGTGTGAAAACTGCGGCCTGATACCTTGCGTGTACCGCCGGGCAGCCGGCCGGGCGACCGAGGGTTTGACGGCGTGCCGTGTTACCGGCGACGCGTCAGACACCGCACCCGGGCCATAGACAGACACCCAGCGGGTCGCGACGTTCTACTAGGGGAGAAGTGCACGACGACGAAAACGCCGGACATCGGCGCGCGGCAGCGTGCCCGCGCGCGAGCCGTGAGGCTCCGCGGAACATCGCCCACTGACGCGAAGCCAGCGTCGCTGACGATGAATCTCCCCGTTCGATCTTTTAGGGTTTTTAGGTTTACCCCTGAACGGGTTTACGTACTCTTGAACTCCCTCTTTGAAGTTCTTTTCAACTTTCCCTCACGGTACTTGTTCGCTATCGGTCTCATGGTCGTATTTAGCCTTAGATGGAGTTTACCACCCACTTAGAGCTGCACTCTCAAGCAACCCGACTCTAAGGAAAGATCCTCCCGAGACGCGCACCGGTCGCTACGGACCTGGCACCCTCTGCGGGTAAGTGGCCTCATTCAAGATGGACTTGGACGCGACGCGGCATCTCGGGATAAGCGGACCCTCCCAAACACCACATTTCCCTGCGGCGGAACCGCGGAATTCGGTGCTGGGCTCTTTATTGTTCGCTCGCCGCTACTAAGGAAATCCTGGTTAGTTTTTTTTCCTCCGCTTAATAAAATGCTTAAATTCAGCGGGTGATCTCGCCTGCTCTGAGGTCGTCAAAAGAAATTGTCGTGAGGCTGTACTATATAATACGTAGAAGGCGAGACGACGACGACGACGACGCGAGAGAAAAGAGAAACGCAACGCGGCGAAACGCCGCGCGCGAGCGCTTGGTTAGATTACGCCGCGTGCCCCAGTCAAGAACTGCTACCATACATAGCGCTTTCGTGGACTCGGGAACACGCGCGGTCGACCCGCGCGCGATCTCTCACCTCGCACACACTTTTGCTGCGCAGAGGGCGATCGGTGCACGCAAAATATTTGAAAAAAGAGACGAAGGGAAAATAAGAAAACAAACGAGGCAGAGAGAACAACCGCGAGAGCGTAATCTTTCGTCGACGTTGCGTCAACCGCGCCGCGATCCGCGCGCCCGCGCGCGCCAACCAACCGACCACGACGACAACTGGCCAGCCAGCCCGACGCGAACGTCGGAGGCCGGTTTGCGCGTCGTGGTGGCGTCGGCAACGCGACTGCGGCGGCGGCCGGCAGCAGCTGCAGCGGCGACGACCACTCTCTTCTCTCTTATAATACGGTCAGGTTCTCTCGTATCTTTGCTTCGTCGTATATATCTCTAATCTCTCCTCTTGAGTTTTCTTTGCGTTGGCGGCGGTAAAGCGACGATATGCGTTCTGTGCAGAAGGAGAACGAGGAGGCGCGCAATTATCTCGCGGCCTCTATTCTCCTCTCCGATCTTCATTTGAAGAAAGAGAGGAAAACTCAAACTCGGTTTTCCGCGCTCCTTATGAACTACTTCTCTCCGTGGATCAGCCTTGAATCCCGCGCGCGCCGCAAGCGGCACACTGGCCACCTTCCGGGAGTACAAGCGCGAACGAGTTGTCGGCTTGTTTCACTCCGGGCGGCGGCGCGCGAAAGACAAATCTATTTTTTTTTCGTTCGGCGCGTATATACGTAAATACGTATAAACTCCTTGCAAGTGCTCGCCACGTTTATCACCATTGCGCACGTCCTTCCTTCCCGTGCGTGTGTGTGTGCGTGCGTGCGTCTCTCTGCGATTCTCGATCGCATCTTTCAGTCGGTCGTCGTTCATTTGTTCGACCCTCAAACCTCGTTATTTCGGACGACGCCCAACAAGGGCGCGAGAGTACGCCGCCGTTCCGCGAGTATAGAGAGAGAAGAAGAGCGCGCAGAGAGCGCGACAGTCTTCGTAAAACCCTGATGGAATCCAGCAACTCGCCGCGTGGATAGCGTGCGTAGTGTGCCTGATACCGGGGAAGGCGTCATCGACGACTTCTCGCTTTTCTTCTCTTCTCTTTTCTCGTGGATGCAGATATAACTATCTCGCCGGCCGCCGCGATCGAGCGAACGTCCAACGAATCGCTCGTACGCGGCCGTCGAAACGGCGCGCGCAAGCAGTTTGTCTTCGATAAAACGACCCTCAGCCAGGCGTGGTCCGGGAATTGTATCCGTGGACCGCAATTGCGTTCGAAATGTCGATGTTCATGTGTCCTGCAGTTCACAAGTTGACGCGCAATTAGCTGCGTTCTTCATCGACCCACGAGCCAAGTGATCCACCGTTCAGGGTAATCGTTCCTTCGCGCACCAAGTACGCTCTATCAAGGAATAGACAACAATGTGCGTCTTCTTCGTTTTGGCTCTTCGATCAGCCTGGCCGCGAGTCCGAGCACGCGCGGACCGCCGCCCCTGTTACGGGGGCTACGGCACAATAGTGGAGAAAAAGGGAGACGTCGGTTGTCGGCGCGGTGCAAAAACCGGGAGGTTGCGTTTCTCGCGAAGCGAGAGCCGGGGCGGAACTCTTTGAAAAACCATCGAAGTCGAAAATGACTAGCATATTCGACGAACCTTTCAGCGCGCGCGATCACGCGC